>NW_028160720.1:387827-442827 GCF_964263955.1 Coregonus lavaretus
GAGCCAACAGGTATATAACACACAGTTGCCAAAGCTACAAAAGAGCAAAATGAGATCTGTAAATGCTAGGTAAGATACTAAAGTGGTGTGGAGTCTTGCTCTCTTTCCTTCCTCGAAGAACTGGGCAGAACCGTCTGTTTCGGTGCCGCTGAGAAACATCTTGATGCTGGTTGACGTGTCAATCATCTGCAAGTTAATAGCTGTCAGCAGTTCACACACCAAGTAGGCTACTGGGAAAACAAGCAGCGCTTAAAGTAGCACCATCTAGCAAAAAAAAGACACTACTTATCACTGCTGGAGATATCAGGAGTCCTCTAGCTCTGGATTGAAGCGCATAACCTACATGGGATTATAGAGTGCAACGTGCTGAGTCTTAAACAGATGTACCAAAGAGACAGACAAGGCAGTACGCAACGGGATTTATTAACTCAAAAATGGTTCACAGGTAGCTTGAGGAATCTTCATGTCGCAAAATAATGTTCTCACTGAAAATATAATAGATCATAATTTACTGCTGGGCAGAGAGAGCTTCAAACCTTCGGCATTGGGGTGCTGGATGGTCCAATGTTTGCGAGAGAGGTTTGGCATGTCGTCCTCACGACTCTCTCTCTCTCTCTCCCCCTGTCTCCCCATGTGATGCTGCTGCAGCCCTAATTGCAACCAGGTGTACAAGATGTGCAGCTGCAGTCAATTAAGTCTCTGGAGAGCTGCCACACCTTGTAAGGAGTGGTTTAACCACCAGAACGGGCCAAAAGCAGGCCTTTTCCCACCCTTACACTCCTCAGGTGCTCACACACCTCCCACCCCAGCTTCAACCCGTGGGTTGTAGAGGCCGATAGCATCTCCGCTTGACCAGGCAATGGAGGTGTACCCCTGGCTGGTGTTCTGCATCTCCTTGGTTCACCCTCTTCATGGGTCTGGTTTTCTGGCACCTTCTGGGTGACAAATGACAACTGGTTATTGAGAGGGGGGAGGTTCTCACCTCCAAGCATCTGTGCCTTTGAATGATGACCCGGTGCCCCCCTTAAGAGGCTTGCCTTCTTCCACTTGGGCTTCAAGGTTTCTGCAAAGTCTTGGGTTATCATCACAGAAATGTTCAGAAATGTTATTTTTACCTCAAGCCCCTTTTCTTTCATAAAGCCTTTCTCTTGGTCACCTCCAGTCCTTCATGCAAACCCATTTTTTGTATTTATTTCACCTTTATTTAACCAGGTAAGCCAGTTGAGAACAAGTTCTCATTTACAACTGCGACCTGGCCAAGATAAAGCAAAGCAGTGCGATAAAAACAACAACACAGAGTTACATATGGGGTAAAACAAAACATAAAGTCAAAAATACAACAGAAAATATATATACAGTGTGTGCAAATGTAGAAAGTTATGGCGGTAAGGCAATAAATAGGCTATAGTGCAAAAAGAATTACAATTAGTATTAACACTGGAATGATAGATGTGCAAGAGATGATGTGCAAATAGAGATACTGGGGTGCAAATGAGCAAAATAAATACCAATATGGGGATGAGGTAGTTGGGTGGGCTAATTACAGATGGGCTGTGTACAGGTGCAGTGATCGGTAAGGTGCTCTGACAACTGATGCTTAAAGTTAATGAGGAAGATAAGAGTCTCCAGCTTCAGATATTTTTGCAGTTCGTTCCAGTCATTGGCAGCAGAGAACTGGAAGGAATGGCGGCCAAAGGAGGTGTTGGCTTTGGGGATGACCAGTGAGATATACCTGCTGGAGCGCAGACTACGGGTGGGTGCTGCTATGGTGACCAATGAGCTAAGATAAGGCGGGGATTTGCCTAGCAGTGATTTATAGATGGAGCCAGTGGGTTTGGCGACGAATATGTAGTGAGGACCAGCCAACAAGAGCGTACAGGTCACAGTGGTGGGTAGTATATGGGGCTTTGGTGACAAAACGGATGGCACTGTGATAGACTACATCCAATTTGCTGAGTAGAATGTTGGAGGCTATTTTGTAAATGACATCGCCGAAGTCAAGGATCGGTAGGATAGTCCGTTTTACGAGGGCATGTTTGGCAGCATGAGTGAAGGAATAGGAAGCCGATTCTAGATTTAACCTTGGATTGGAGATTCTTAATGTGAGTCTGGAAGGAGAGTTTACAGTCTAACCAGACACCTAGGTATTTGTAGTTGTCCACATACTCTAGGTCAGACCCGTCGAGAGTAGTGATTCTAGTCGGGTGGGCGGGTGCCAGCAGCGTTCGATTGAAGAGCATGCATTTAGTTTTACTAGTGTTTAAGAGCAGTTGGAGGCTACTGAAGGAGTGTTGTATGGCATTGAAGCTCGTTTGGAGGTTTGTTAACACAGTGTCCAATGAAGGGCCAGATGTATACAAAATAGTGTTGTCTGCGTAGAGGTGGATCTGAGAGTCACCAGCAGCAAGAGCGACATCATTGATATACACAGAGAAAAGAGTCGGCCCAAGAATTGAACCCTGTGGCACCCCCATAGAGACTGCCATAGGTCCAGACAACAGTCCCTCCGATTTGACACATTGAACTCTATCTGAGAAGTAGTTGGTGAACCAGGCGAGGCAGTCATTTGAGAAACCAAGGCTATTTAGTCTGCCAATAAGAATGCGGTGGTTGACAGAGTCGAAAGCATTGGCCAGGTCGATGAAGACGGCTGCACAGTACTGTCTATTATCGATCGCGGTTATAATATCATTTAGGACCTTGAGCGTGGCTGAGGTGCACCCATGACCAGCTCGGAAACCGGATTGCATAGCGGAGAAGGTATGGTGGGATTCGAAATGGTCAGTGATCTGTTTGTTAACTTGGCTTTCAAAAACTTTTGAAAGGCAGGGCAGGATGGATATAGGTCTGTAACAGTTTGGATCTAGAGTGTCACCCCCTTTGAAGAGGGGGATGACCGCGGCAGCTTTCCAATCTCTGGGGATCTCAGACGTTACGAAAGAGAGGTTGAACAGGCTAATAATAGGGGTTGCGACAATTTCAGCGGCAAGTTTTAGAAAGAAAGGGTCCAGATTGTCTAGCCCAGATGATTTGTAGGGGTCCAGATTTTGCAGCTCTTTCAGAACATCAGCTGTCTGAATTTGTGTGAAGGAGAAGCGGAGGGGGGCATGGGCAAGTTGCAGCGGAGGGTGCAGAGCTGGTGGCCGGGGTAGTGGTAGCCAGGTGGAAAGCATGGCCAGCCGTAGCAAAATGCTTGTTGAAATTCTCGATTATTGTAGATTTATCGGTGGTGATAGTGTTTCCTAGCCTCAGTGCAGTGGGCAGCTGGGAGGAAGTGCTCTTATTCTCCATGGACTTTACAGTGTCCCAAAACTTTTTGGAGTTAGTGCTACAGGATGCAAATTTCTGTTTGAAAAAGTTAACCTTTGCTTTCCTAACTGCTTGTGTATATTGGTTCCTAACTTCCCTGAAAAGTTGCATATTGCGGAGGCTATTTGATGCTAATGCAGTACGCCACAGGATGTTTTTGTGCTGGTCAAGGGCAGTCAAGTCTGAGGAGAATCAGGTGCTATATCTGTTCTTAGTTCTGTATTTTTTGAATGGGGCATGTTTATTTAAGATTGAGAGGAAATTACTTTTAAAGAACAACCAGGCATCCTCTACTGACGGAATGAGATCGATATCCATCCAGGATACCTGGGCCAGGTCAATTAGGAAGGCCTGCTCGCTAAAGTGTTTTAGGGAGCGTTTGACAGTGATGAGGGGTGGTCGTTTGACCGCGGACCCGTTACGGACGCAGGCAATAAGGCAGTGATCGCTGAGATCCTGGTTGAAGACAGCAGAGGTGTATTTAGAGGGTAAGTTAGTCAGGATGATATCTATGAGGGTGCCCATGTTTACGGATTTAGGGTTGTACCTGGTAGGTTCGTTGATAATTTGATAATTCAACCTTTTCAGAATAGAGCACACCGATGGCATCCCCCCTGCCTCCGCTCTGGTCAAAGGACATTGAAGGTCCATGACAGGTTTCTCAATTTCTGAACGTCCCTTTTTATTGTCACTTTCATTGTCACTCACCCCCACAGTGCCGTCTTGGACCTTTACCGCATGGGATTGGGGCTCGCTGTCCCCTGCTGGTGTACCTGATGATGGTTGACCAGTTTCTCTGGAGTTGGAAGACTCTCCCTCAGGCCCCCTGGTAACCAAGATCTTGGCAAAGTCACCATCAACCATCTCAATGAACTTGCCTGACCATGGTAGGCCCACTCTCCAACTCTCCAGCACAGTAACATGGTTAGTTACTTTGTCCTGTAGCTCTTCCATTCCCGTTTGACTGGGTGGATGACTGGCAGAGCTTGACTGCCTCCTTGGCCTCCTCCTGTGTTTTAAAGGGGATTCTCCTTCTCTTCCTCTGGCTGCGCCTTTTTGTTCTGTGTCGTCTCGGAGGTTTGACCTGAGTGTGAGCCGATTGCCCCGACCGCCCTGTTGGGTTCTTTGTTTGACTGCCTTCTGTGCAAGTGCTCCACCTGCTGGCAGTTCTCTTCTGGGTTTTGGAGAGGAGACTCACATCGACCATGGCTAGACACTTCAGACTCTTTAAACCTTCAGACCGCTCAACCCATGACTAAACTTCACTCACCAGAGTATTGGGCTGCTTCCCTCTTGGCTGGTAGCACCCTTCTATGGGCTCACCCCAGTCCCCGATGGGTCTGCCCACCCGTCTTCGATTTGGGAGCACTGAAACTTCCCTCGGTCTCTGCTGGATCCTTTGTACCGCCATCTCCTGGTCACCACTTCACCATCAGGGGACCTTGACACCTTTTCTGGGGAAATCAAAGTGAGAGAATCATCAGTAGAATGTGTTTGGACTGACCTGACATTCTTGTGGACCTTGTTGTCCTGGGAACCCCCTGTGGAACCATGCTCCGGTCCGGGTTTTCCTTTTTGGAGTTCCTTTAACCTTTTCTGGCCTTGGGTTCTGGAAACACAGGCTGTTTGCTGGGAGACAGAGAGCACTTTCAAAACATGAACTGGACAATTCAGATACTTCTTCAGAGTCCCTCCCCGATGTCTCCGCCCTCGTGACATTTCTGTTACCCATTACATGAATCTTCTCATCTTGCTTAGCCTGTCTTGGGTCTTCACCCTTACCATCTGCAGCACTCACCTCTTCGGTCAAAGGCTTGGGCTGTTTAGTGATCCAGGTAGACAACTCACAGGAAGGAGCAAACATCATGACCCCTGAAACAGGAAGTGGGGTTTGATCCCATCAGAGCTCCATCTCACCCCTGACTCCTAGGACTTACCTCAGCAGATGGCTGTGTTACTGCTCTTCACGCAGTTGCACCTCAAGGCTACTTCGTCTCTACTGCTCCTCTTTGAGCCACAAGGATACCTGCTCCCACTTGGCCCTCCAGGCCACATCAGATGTCTCCAGCCTGTGAACGACATCCTGCATTTTCATTGCATATTTCTTCCAAATGTGCTTTTACCTGGTGGTAGTGCCGTTGAAGCTTCGCCTGACTGCTTGCTGGTTGCTTTAGAAAGCTGACCCTCAAGATGACTCACTTCTCTGTGTTGATCCCGCTTTTCTGTTTCCAGGTATTCAGTCTCACTTTTCCTGTTTTTCACTTGTGATTGCAATTCAGAGGCTTTACCTGCCAGGGACATCTTCTGCCTGCACTCTCTGCTGGGCTTCCATCGCTGACTTCTTTGCCATCTCTTCATTACTTTTCAATTCACTTATGAGGCTCTTCGCTGCCTCCTGCTCAAGCCTTCTTGCTGCCTGCTCCTCTTCCAGACAGGCCTGCACATCTTTGAGGTGGGTCACTTCTCAATTACCTGGGCACGTTATCTCGACTTCTGCAGTTCATGCTCTGTCTGCTTGGCCAGGACTCAAAGATAGCGTTCACGGACACTTTCTCTCACTTCAGAACCACCATGGTTTCAGCCTGAGCTGTACATTTGTCGAAGAGATACTCAACCTGTCTTGCAAAATCTTCCCTCTCCTCTTTGGCTTTTTGCAGGAGTACCTGTAGACTCTTCAACCTCATGGTTGACTCCTTGGTCTCCTCTAGTAGGTCCTGCAGCATCTTGCGCTTCTCCAGCTTGGCCGCTCCGTGTTGCTCTTGCTGCTTGTCCAGCGCACTTGTGGAAACCCCTGTTCCCTTTGAACTGGAGTGCAGCTTTTCTTCCAACGGAGCCAACATCCCAGCCTGGGCTTCTACTTGCAGCCCTGCCCTCTGCCAGCAGACCTCTAAACTCTAGGCCCTGGTTACCTGATCCCTGCACTCTTTTTCTGCACACTTGCAGACTATCTCAGAGACCTCCAGGTCCCTCTTCAGCTGCAGCATTCTAGCCTCTAATTCTTCTCGCCTGAGCTTTTCCTCTGTGAGCCGGGCGTTACTTTCCATGAGCTTCAAATTAGTGGATTCGGCTATTTCAGACACACCCGTTGCTGACAGGTGTATAAAATCGAGCACACAGCCATGCAATCTCCATAGACAAACATTGGCAGTTGAATGGCCTTACTGAAGAGCTTGGTGGCTTTCTACATGGCACCGTCATAGGATGCCACCTTTCCAACAAGTCAGTTCTTCAAATTTCTGCCCTGCTAGAGTTGCCCCGGTCAACTGTAAGTGCTCTTATTGTGAAGGGGAAACGTCTCGGAGCAACAACGGCTCAGCCGTGAAGTGGTAGGCCACACAAGCTCACAGAACGGGACCGCCGAGTGCTGAAGCGAGTAGCGCATAAAAATCGTCTGTCCTCGGTTGCAACACTCACTACGAGTTCCAAACTGCCTCTGGAAGCAATGTCAGCACAATAACTATTCGTCGGGAGTTTCATGAAATGGGTTTCTATGGCCGAGCAGCCGCACACAAGCCTAAGAACACCATGCGCAATGCCAAGTATCGGCTGGAGTGGTGTAAAGCTCACTGCCATTGAACTCTGGAGCAGTGGAAACGGGTTCTCTGGAGTGATGAATCACACTTCACCATCTGGCGGTCCGATCGATGAATCTGGGTTTGGCGGATGCCAGGAGAACTCTACCTTCCTGAATGCATAGTGCCAACTGTAAAGTTTGGCGGAGTAGGAATAATGGTCTGGGGCTGTTTTTCAACCTCATTGAACACCATTGGCATGAATTAGAACGCAGACTGCGAGCCAGGCCTAATCGCCCAACATCAGTGCCTTACCTCACTAATGCTCTTGTGGCTGAATGGAAGCAAGTCCCTGCATTAAAGTCCCCGGCCACTAGGAGCGCTGCATCTGGATGAGCGTTTTCCTGTTGATTTATGGCCTTGTACAACTCATTCAGTGCAATCTTAATGCCAGCATTGGTTTGTGGTGGTAAATAGACTGCTATGAAAAATATAGATGAAAACTCTCTTGGTAAATAGTGTGGTATACAGCTTATCATAAGATACTCTACCTCAGGCGAGCAAAACCTCGAGACTTCCTTAGTATTTGATTTTGTGCACCAGCTGTTGTTTACAAATATACACAGACCGCCACCACTTGTCTTACCGAAGTCAGCCGTTCTATCCTGCCGATGTAGCGTATAGCCCGCTAGCTGTATGTTATCCATGTCGTCGTTCAGCCACGACTCGGTGAAACATAAGATATTACAGTTTTTAATGTCCCGTTGGTAGGATAACCGTAATCTTAGGTCATCCAATTTGTTATCCAATGATTGAAGATTGGCTAATAGGATTGATGGAAGAGGCAGTTTACTCGCTCGCCGTCGGATCCTTACAAGGCACCCCGACCTACGTCCACGATATCTCCGTCTCTTCCTCACGCGATTGACGGGGATTTGGGCCTTGTCGGGTGTCGGTATGATATCCTTCGCGGCCGCCTCGTTGAAGAAAAAATCTTCGTCCAATACGAGGTGAGTAATCGCTGTCCTGATATCCAGAAGCTCTTTTTGGTTATAAGAGACGATGGCAGAAACATTATGTACAAAATAAATTACAAATAACGCGGAAAAACACACATAATAGTACAATTGGTTAGAGGGCTGTAAAACGGCAGCCATCTTCTCCGGCGCTGTTCTGATATCATGGCTACAGACGTGAGTGCTACGGGTCGGTAGTCATTTAGGCAGGTTACCTTAGTGTTCTTGGGCACAGGGACTATGGTGGTCTGCTTGAAACATGTTAGTATTACAGACTCAGTCAGGGACATGTTGAAAATGTCAGTGAAGACACTTGCCAGTTGGTCAGCACATGCTCGGAGTACACGTCCTGGTAATCCGTCTGGCCCTGCGGCCTTGTGAATGTTGACCTGCTTAAAAGTCTTACTCACAGGTTTCTGTTTTTTTGTAATTATTTCTTGTTTGTTTCACCCAAAAAATTATTTTGCAACTTCAAAGTGGTAGGCATGTTGTGTAAATCAAATGATACAAACCCCCCAAAAATCCATTATAATTCCAGGTTGTAAGGCAACAAAATAGGAAAAATGCCAAGGGGGGTGAATAGTCACTCTATATACTACATTTACAGTTTGATCTGTTGTGGCCACATTCATCTCGTGTCTGTGTGCACGACTGCATACGCGACTGAGTGTTGCGACTGGGTCTGCGTCTGAGTGTGTGTGTGTGTGTGTGTGTGTGTTCTAGAAGTATGTGTGTGTGTGTGTGTTCTAGAAGTGTGTGTGTGTGTGTGTGTTCTAGAAGTGTGTGTGTGTGTGTGTTCTAGAAGTATGTGTGTGTGTGTGTGTTGTAGAAGTGTGTGTGTGTGTGTGTGTTCTAGAAGTATGTGTGTGTGTGTGTTCTATAAGTATAATACCCCTCTAGAGATTAAAGAGCAACATGGCACCATTCATCAGAACAGAGGAGCAGCAGCCTCTCTCTCCAATGCAGCCATTCATCAGTAAGCTCCTGTGGAAAGTATCCTTCATGATGAATTAATTTGCATTTTAGTCATTTAGCAGACACTCTCAACCAGAGAGACTACAGTAGTGAGTCATTTAGCAGACACTCTTATCCAGAGAGACTACAGTAGTGAGTCATTTAGCAGACACTCTTATCCAGAGACTACAGTAGTGAGTCATTTAGCAGACACTCTTATCCAGAGAGACTACAGTAGTGAGTCATTTAGCAGACACTCTTATCCAGAGAGACTACAGTAGTGAGTCATTTAGCAGACACTCTTATCCAGAGACTACAGTAGTGAGTCATTTAGCAGACACTCTTATCCAGAGAGACTACAGTAGTGAGTCATTTAGCAGACACTCTTATCCAGAGAGACTACAGTAGTGAGTCATTTAGCAGACACTCTTATCCAGAGAGACTACAGTAGTGAGTCATTTAGCAGACACTCTTATCCAGAGAGACTACAGTAGTGAGTCATTTAGCAGACGCTCTTATCCAGAGCCACTACAGTAGTGAGTCATTTAGCAGACACTCTTATCCAGAGAGACTACAGTAGTGAGTCATTTAGCAGACACTCTTATCCAGAGAGACTACAGTAGTGAGTCATTTAGCAGACACTCTTATCCAGAGAGACTACAGTAGTGAGTCATTTATCAGACACTCTTATCCAGAGCCACTACAGTAGTGAGTCATTTAGCAGACACTCTTATCCAGAGAGACTACAGTAGTGAGTCATTTAGCAGACACTCTTATCCAGAGAGACTACAGTAGTGAGTCATTTAGCAGACACTCTTATCCAGAGCCACTACAGTAGTGAGTCATTTAGCAGACACTCTTATCCAGAGAGACTACAGTAGTGAGTCATTTAGCAGACACTCTTATCCAGAGAGACTACAGTAGTGAGTCATTTAGCAGACACTCTTATCCAGAGACTACAGTAGTGAGTCATTTAGCAGACACTCATATCCAGAGACTACAGTAGTGAGTCATTTAGCAGACGCTCTCATCCAGAGACTACAGTAGTGAGTCATTTAGCAGACACTCTTATCCAGAGACTACAGTAGTGAGTCATTTAGCAGACACTCTTATCCAGAGAGACTACAGTAGTGAGTCATTTAGCAGACACTCTTATCCAGAGAGACTACAGTAGTGAGTCATTTAGCAGACACTCTTATCCAGAGAGACTACAGTAGTGAGTCATTTAGCAGACACTCTTATCCAGAGCCACTACAGTAGTGAGTCATTTAGCAGACACTCTTATCCAGAGAGACTACAGTAGTGAGTCATTTAGCAGACACTCTTATCCAGAGAGACTACAGTAGTGAGTCATTTATCAGACACTCTTATCCAGAGAGACTACAGTAGTGAGTCATTTAGCAGACACTCTTATCCAGAGAGACTACAGTAGTGAGTCATTTAGCAGACACTCTTATCCAGAGAGACTACAGTAGTGAGTCATTTAGCAGACACTCTTATCCAGAGAGACTACAGTAGTGAGTCATTTAGCAGACACTCTTATCCAGAGAGACTACAGTAGTGAGTCATTTAGCAGACACTCTTATCCAGAGAGACTACAATAGTGAGTCATTTAGCAGACACTCTTATCCAGAGAGACTACAGTAGTGAGTCATTTAGCAGACACTCTTATCCAGAGAGACTACAGTAGTGAGTCATTTAGCAGACACTCTTATCCAGAGCCACTACAGTAGTGAGTCATTTAGCAGACACTCTTATCCAGAGCCACTACAGTAGTGAGTCATTTAGCAGACACTCTTATCCAGAGCCACTACAGTTAGTGCATTCATCTTAAGATACTGTAGCTAGGTGAGACAACCACACATCATAGTCGTAGTAAGCACATTGTTCCTCAATAAAGTATGTTTCAACCAGGAGGAATGTGGGAAATGGGTCTTCAGCTAATTCAATACCATGATCCCCTGTGTGAAACAATGTGCTGATTCTGTTTTTTGAACAAAAATATAAACGCAACATGCAACAATTTCAACGATTTTACTGATTTACAGTTCATATAAGGAAATCAGTCAATTGAAATAAATTAATTAGGCCCTAATCTATGGATTTCACATGACTGGGAATACAGATATGCATCTGTTGGTCACAGAAACCTTTTTAAAAAGGTAGGGGCGTGGATCAGAAAACCAGTCAGTATCTGGTGTGACCACCATTTGCCTCATGCAGCGCGACACATCTCCTTCGCATAGAGTTGATCAGGCTGTTGATTGTGGCCTGTGGAATGTTGTCCCACTCCTCTTCAATGGCTGTGCGAAGTTGCTGGATATTGGCGGGAACTGGAACACGCTGTCGTACACGTAGATCCAGAGCAACCCAAACATGCTCAATGGGTGACGTGTCTGGTGAATATGCAGGCCATGGAAGAACTGGGACATTTTCAGTATCCAGGAATTGTGTACAGATCCTTGAGACATTATCATGCTGAAACATGAGGTGATGGTGGTGGATGAATGGCACGACAAATTACCATCGATAAAATGCAATTGTGTTCGTTGTCCGTAGCTTATGCCTGCCCATACCATAACCCCACCACCACCATGGGGCACTCTGTTCACAACGTTGACGTCTGCAAACGGCTCGCCCACACAACGCCATATATGTGGTCTGCGGTTGTGAGGCCAGTTGGACGTACTGCTAAATTCTCTAAAACGACATTGGAGATGACTTATGGTAGAGAAATTAACATTGAATTATCTGGCAACAGCTCTGGTGGACATTCCTGCAGTCAGCATGCCAATTGCACACTCCCTCAAAACTTAACACATCTGTGGCATTGTGTTGTGTGACAAAACTGCAAATTTTACACTGGCCTTTTACTGTCCCCAGCACAAGGTGCACCTGTGTAATGATGATGCTGTTTAATCAGCTTCTTGATATGCCACACCTGTCAGGTGGATGGGTTATCTTGGCAAAGGAGAAATGCTCACTAACAGGGATGTAAACACATTCGTGCACAGAATGTTGTGCGTATGGAATATTTCTGGGATCTTTTATTTCAGCTCATAGAACATGGGACCAACACTTTACATGTTGCGTTTATATTTTTGTCTGCTACACTCCCTACAGAGTGGGGTAGTAGGCCCTGTGGGAACCCTGGTCCTGATCGTTGGGCGTTTTTAGTGTGCTAATCTCTATGTAGTAGCGTGTACTCCCATACCCCCCCCCACCACCTCTCTCTCTCCCCCCCATCTCTCTTTCCACCCCCTCACCATCTGTCTCCCCCCCCCCATCTCTCTCGCCACCCCCCCACCCGATCTGTCTCTCCCCCCATCTCTCTCTCTCCACCTCCCCATCTATCTCTCCACCCCCCTCCCTATCTGTCTCCCCCCCCCCCCCCCCCCCCCCCCCCCCATCTCTCTCTCCCCTCCATCTCCCTCTCTTTGCCAGAACAATAGGCTACCTGGTGATTTCATTGATCATTTTCATATTTCAGCTTAGTTTGGGTGGCTTTAATTCTATACCTCAGCGGTGATACTGGCTATATGTCTACAGATAGCTGTAACATCTCACTACCTTCAATACTTATGAAGATGTAACATATTCTGGTGAATTAATGATGATATTTGTGAGGAAGGAAAAAGGCTACAGACATAATCCTGCTTTCCATCCCATCCTGCATCCTCCACTGTATACAGGTAGGCAATATGATCCTGCTTGTTCTGGACTCCACAGAAGTGACAATGTGACATGATATCCCTAGTTGATATTGACTGCTAACATGATATCCCTAGTTGATATTGACTGCTAACATGATATCCCTAGATGATATTGACTGAAGGACTCTCAGCTCCGAATGCAGATGGAAAACAGTTTATTTCTGGATCTTGCGTTTTGAAAATGCATCACCTTTGCGGACGTGCAAGTGCGTGCACGGTGGGTCGCCAGCTTTGAACCACTCCTTTTTGGGGGTCAAAAAGTTTGAGAACCACTAAGCTAGCGAACAGATTGCTGATATGCTGTACAGCTATAGGATCGGGTGCAGTGCAAACGGCTAATTGTAGGGAGAGAGTATTGACATAAATAAATATGCAGCTTAAAAAAAAGAATTAGTGATCAAGAATATTAACTGTTTACTTTGCAAGCTCACCAGCAATGGGGCATCAATCAACAATTACTAGAATAGGACTACTGGTCTTTTGGTATGCCAAAATTGCTTGAAATTGATAATTTAGTTTTGAAGCTTGCATTTGGAATTTGTTGTTAAAATGTATTATTACATAATTAAAATGCGTTGTAGACTAAATAATGAATAGGACTGTATGGTAGCCTCAATAAATAGACAGAGATTGTTTATTTTATTTTTATTTCACCTTTATTTAACCAGGTAAGCCAGTGGAGAACAAGTTCTCATTTACAACTGCGACCTGGCCAAGAGAAAGCAAAGCAGTGCGATAAAAACAACAACACAGAGTTACATATGGAATAAACAAAAACGTACAGTCAATAACACAATAGAAAATCTATATACAGTGTGTGCAAATGTAGCAAGTTATGGAGGTAAGGCAATAAATAGGCTATAGTGCAAAATAATTACAATTTAGTATTAAATTGTGACCTTGGGACTATAATGTTCTATCTGCACGAGATATTGAGCATCAGTTTTCACATCCCAGATCTGAGAACTGTTTTGTAGTGATTTATTTTTTCATAACCCATTGTCCTCACTTTAAAGGTACCTAAAGTACAGAGCATCAAAATCCTGAGACATTTGTAAATTCCTTTTTTTAGAGGGGTGCAATAGCAGATAGAACCTTACGGCTCTGAAATGTCAATCTGTGTTCAGTCATGAGGTTCAAAATGTCAATCTGTGTTCAGTCATGAGGTTCAAAATGTCAATCTGTGTTCAGTCATGAGGTTCAAAATGTCAATCTGTGTTCAGTCATGAGGTTCAAAATCTCAATCTGTGTTCAGTCATAAGGTTCAAAATGTCAATCTGTGTTCAGTCATAAGGTTCAAAATGTCAATCTGTGTTCAGTCATGAGGTTCAAAATGTCAATATGTGTTCAGTCATGAGGTTCAAAATGTCAATCTGTGTTCAGTCATAAGGTTCAAAATGTCAATCTGTGTTCAGTCATAAGGTTCAAAATGTCAATCTGTGTTCAGTCATGAGGTTCAAAATGTCAATCTGTGTTCAGTCATAAGGTTCAAAATGTCAATCTGTGTTCAGTCATAAGGTTCAAAATGTCAATCTGTGTTCAGTCATAAGGTTCAAAATGTCAATCTGTGTTCAGTCATAAGGTTCAAAATGTCAATCTGTGTTCAGTCATGAGGTTCAAAATGTCAATCTGTGTTCAGTCATGAGGTTCAAAATGTCAATCTGTGTTCAGTCATAAGGTTCAAAATGTCAATCTGTGTTCAGTCATGAGGTTCAAAATGTCAATCTGTGTTCAGTTAAAAGGTTCAAAATGTCAATCTGTGTTCAGTCATAAGGTTCAAAATGTAAATATGTGTTCAGTTATAAGGTTCAAAATGTCAATCTGTGTTCAGTCATGAGGTTCAAAATGTCAATCTGTGTTCAGTCATGAGGTTCAAAATGTCAATCTGTGTTCAGTCATGAGGTTCAAAATGTCAATCTGTGTTCAGTCATAAGGTTCAAAATGTCAATCTGTGTTCAGTCATAAGGTTCAAAATGTCAATCTGTGTTCAGTCATAAGGTTCAAAATGTCAAACTGTGTTCAGTCATGAGGTTCAAAATGTCAATCTGTGTTCAGTCATAAGGTTCAAAATGTCAATCTGTGTTCAGTTAAAAGGTTCAAAATGTCAATCTGTGTTCAGTCATAAGGTTCAAAATGTCAATCTGTGTTCAGTCAAAAGGTTCAAAATGTCAATCTGTGTTCAGTTATAAGGTTCAAAATGTCAATCTGTGTTCAGTCATAAGGTTCAAAATGTCAATCTGTGTTCAGTCATAAGGTTCAAAATGTCAATCTGTGTTCAGTCATAAGGTTCAAAATGTCAATCTGTGTTCAGTCATAAGGTTCAAAATGTCAATCTGTGTTCAGTCATAAGGTTCAAAATGTCAATCTGTGTTCAGTCATAAGGTTCCAAATGTAAATCTATGTTCAGTTATAAGGTTCAAAATGTCAATCTGTGTTCAGTCATAAGGTTCAAAATGTCAATCTGTGTTCAGTCATAAGGTTCAAAATGTCAATCTGTGTTCAGTCATAAGGTTCAAAATGTCAATCTGTGTTCAGTCATAAGGTTCAAAATGTCAATCTGTGTTCAGCCATAAGGTTCAAAATGTCAATCTGTGTTCAGTCATAAGGTTCAAAATGTCAATCTGTGTTCAGTCATAAGGTTCAAAATGTCAATCTGTGTTCAGTCATAAGGTTCAAAATGTCAATCTGTGTTCAGTCAAAAGGTTCAAAATGTCAATCTGTGTTCAGTCATGAGGTTCAAAATGTCAAACTGTGTTCAGTTTTAAGGTTCAAAATGTAAATCTGTGTTCAGTTATAAGGTTCAAAATGTCAATCTGTGTTCAGTTATAAGGTTCAAAATGTCAATCTGTGTTCAGTTATAAGGTTCAAAATGTCAATCTGTGTTCAGTCATAAGGTTCAAAATGTCAATCTGTGTTCAGTCATAAGGTTCAATCTGACACTTCTGAAGTAGACCGTTTTTAAGAAGACTGTAGCTATTTGAATACATAAATTTACATTTACATTTACATTTACGTCATTTAGCAGACGCTCTTATCCAGAGCGACTTACAAATTGGTTTATTCACCTTATAGCCAGTGGGATAACCACTTCACAATATGTTTTATTTTATTTTATTTTTTGGGGGGGTGGGGTAAGGGGGGGGTAGAAGGATTACTTTATCCTATCCCAGGTATTCAAATGTCTCCGGAAGGTGGTGAGTGACTCCGATAGAATAACACTATTTTACCAAGATAGAGTCAGAACACATTATCAGATACATTAAGAAATGTATTATGATCATCAGACGAATTACTGTCGTCACTGAACAACGATGTGACAACATCATTTACTTGAAGGTTTCTGACAGTGTTGTTTTTTTTGCTTGCATGCCGTTATTGCTGGCTAGACTAGCCTAGACCATACTTAGAGAGAGATGGCAAAGAAGTGTTCTGATTAGTCCGTCTGTATTTGTTCAGGCTTGCGATTGGATTGCAGATAGGATCTTATAGCGCCAAATTAAAATTGATTTATACAGATAGAACTTTCTAGTTTTTCATTTTTTTTTCACTCAAAATGTATTAACTTCACAGACATGAAGAACCATCTAAATAAAAATGTCAGATAGAACCTTATAGTCCCAAGGTCTCGATTTGTAGTTGAACAAGTCATTGCATGTATATATTTTTTTTTACTTGACTTGAGAGTAGTATGGAGAGAGAGTGTCACGGTTTCGGCCGAGGCTGCTTCTCCTCCTGGTTCGGGCAGGCTTCGGCGGTCGTCGTCCCCGGAGTACTAGCTGCCACCGATCTATGTTTCATGTTCGTTTGGTTTTGTCTTGATGTTGTACACCTGTGTCTAGTTAGTCCTCGTTAGTGGTCTATTTAGTTCTCGTTGTGTGTGTCTGTTTGTGTGTGATTGCCTATTCTGTTTTCGTGTTGGAGCTTTGTTCCTCCCTCCAGTGTTTTGGAGAGATTTGTTTGCACATGTTTGTGCGCCGTTTATTTGATGCCTGTGTGCGCCGTGATTTTCGCCTTCGTGCTATTATGTGCTTTTCTCTTGTGGATATTGCACTAAAGTCTTTTGGACTGTACCTCTGCCTCCTGCGCTTGATTCATTCACCACACCCACCTTCAGCACCCTTGACAGAATCACACACCATCTTATGGAATCAGCAGGAGCACCCGTACCCACTCAGATCATGGAGGAGCGCCTTCGTGGTCAGGAGGATCGTATCAACCAAATCGGGCACGCCCTGGACCGAGTGATGAACACCCTCCATAGATGGGAGACCAGCGGGGTACCCACACCCCCACCTACCGCACCATCACCATCGGTCAGCCCGCACGTCCAACTACCGGAACCCAGAGGGATTCGGCTCTCGCTCCCGAGGGCATACGACGGCACCGCTGCCGGGTGTCAGGGGTTCCTGTTACAAGTGGAACTCTACCTTGCCACCGTACACCCGGCGCCCTCGGGACACGAGAGCGTTTCCGCCCTCATCTCCTGTCTCACCGGTAAGGCGTTGGAGTGGGCTAACGCTGAGTGGAGGAAGATGGACGCCAACACCATCTCCTACGCCGAGTTCTCCCGCCGCTTCAAGGCCGTGTTTGACCATCCACCTGAGGGCAAAGCGGCGGGGGAGCGGCTAGTCCACTTGAGACAGGGGAGGAGGAGCGCACAGGCGTTTGCTTTGGAGTACCGGACTCTAGCGGCGGATGCAGGGTGTAATGAACGGGCTCTCATTGACCATTTTCGGTGTAGCCTCCGGGAGGACGTTCAACGAGAGTTGGCCTGCAGGGATACCCATCTGACTTTCGACCAGTTGGTCGATATGTCCATCCGTTTAGACACCCTGCTGGCCACCCGTGGACGTCCCGAGGGGGGTCCGTCCATTCCGCCCTCCGGCACCTCCGAGCCGAGCCCTATGGAGCTCGGGGGTGCCGGCGCTAGAGAACGGAGGAGGAAGAGCCCGAGGGGGCCTGTCTCCTGCACCAAGTGCGGTCGTGGAGGGCACACTGCGGCCAGGTGCTGGGGAGGGTTCTCCGGGGGAGAAGACAACAGGCCACGCACTGGGGGGGCCTCCCAGATGAGTAGACGCCCCACTTACCCAGAGCTTTCTGTTGCGCACTTTTGTATACCTGTTGGTTTTCCACAGGTCGCACCTCATTCCCAGCATAAGGCGCTAGTAGATTCAGGCGCAGCTGGGAATTTTGTTGATCGAAAGTTTTGTTTAGAGTTAGGGATCCCTCTCCTACCTGTTGACAAACCTTTTCCCGTTCATGCCTTAGATAGCCGCCCGTTGGGGTTGATCAGGGAAGTCACAGCGCCACTTAGGATGTGTGCGCAGGGGGGTCATGAAGAGACTATACAGCTGTATCTGATCGACTCTCCTGCGTACCCAGTGGTGCTGGGAATTCCCTGGTTAAGCACCCATAACCCTGCTATTTCGTGGCAACAGAGGGCTCTCGATAGGTGGTCTGCTCAGTGTGAGGGGCGATGTCTGGGTGTTTCCGTGGGGGCGACTTCGGTGGAAAGTCCAAACCAAGTGCCCGCACTGCACATTCCGCCTGAATATGGGGATTTAGCTCTCGTGTTTAGCAAGACTAGGGCGACGCAGTTGCCTCCCCATAGACAGGGGGATTGTGCGATTGATCTCCAGGCAGGAGCAGCGCTCCCACGGAGCCATGTGTATCCTTTGTCTCAAGAGGAGAGAAAAGCTATGGAGACGTACATAGCCGAATCTTTGAGACAGGGATACATTCGGCCTTCCACTTCCCCCGCCTCTTCGAGTTTCTTTTTTGTGAAAAAGAAAGATGGAGGGTTGCGCCCGTGCATTGATTACCGTGGTCTCAATCAGATTACTGTGAAATACAGTTATCCACTCCCTCTGATTGCGACCATGACGGAGTCATTGCATGGAGCGCGGTTTTTCACAAAATTGGATCTCAGGAGCGCGTATAACTTGGTGCGCATTAGGGAGGGCGATGAATGGAAAACAGCGTTTAGTACCACGTCAGGTCATTTCGAGTATCTTGTCATGCCATATGGGTTGATGAATGCTCCATCAGTCTTCCAATCTTTCGTAGACGACATTTTCCGGGATATGCAGGGACAAGGGGTGGTCGTGTACATTGATGATATTCTGGTGTACTCGTCTACTCGAGCCGAGCATGTAACCCTGGTGCGACGTGTATTGAGGAGGCTGTTGGAGCACGACCTATATGTCAAGGCAGAGAAATGTCTGTTTTTCCAGGAGTCGGTCTCCTTTTTGGGGTATCGGTTGTCCGCGTCAGGGGTGAGAATGGAGGTGGATCGTGTGTCCGCTGTGCGTAATTGGCAAACTCCAACCACTGTAAAAGAGGTGCAGCAGTTCTTGGGCTTTGCGAATTACTACCGGAGGTTTATCCGGGGTTTTGGACAGGTGGCAGCTCCCATCACGTCCCTTCTGAAAGGGGGTCCGGTGCGCCTGCAGTGGTCAGCTGATGCGGACAGGGCCTTTGGGAGACTGAAGGACCTGTTTACGTCGGCTCCGGTGCTGGCGCATCCGGATCCCACAATTCCCTTTCAGGTTGAGGTGGACGCGTCTGAGGCTGGTATAGGGGCCGTTCTCTCTCAACGGTCCGGCTCGCCACCTAAACTCCGCCCCTGTGCTTTTTACTCCAAAAAGCTCAGCCCGGCGGAGCGTAACTATGACGTTGGGGACAGGGAGCTGTTAGCTGTAGTTCAAGCCCTTAAGGTGTGGAGGCATTGGCTTGAGGGGGCTCAACACCCTTTCCTCATTTTGACTGACCATCGGAACCTGGAGTACATCCGGGCAGCGAGGAGACTGAACCCTCGCCAGGCTCGATGGAGTATGTTTCTCACCAGGTTCGTATTTAAAATCACGTACATCCCTGGGTCCCAGAATGGTAAGGCAGATGCACTGTCCCGGCGGTATGACACGGAGGAGAGGTCCGTTGAACCTACTCCCATACTACCGGAGTCTTGCCTTGTGGCACCGGTGGTGTGGGAGGTCGATGCCGAGATCGAGCGAGCGTTGCGTACCGACCCCAGTCCTCCACAATGTCCTGAGGGTCGGAGGTACGTTCCGCTCGAGATTCGGGATCGACTCATTTACTGGGCTCACACGTCACCCTCCTCTGGACATCCGGGTATTGGCCGGACAGTGCATTGCCTTAGCACTAAATACTGGTGGCCTACTTTGGCTAGGGATGTGAGGGTTTACGTCTCCTCCTGCTCGGTGTGCGCCCAGTGTAAGGCGCCCCGACATCTGCCCAGGGGTAAGTTACAGCCCCTACCCGTTCCACAACGACCATGGTCCCACCTCTCGGTGGATTTTGTAACAGACCTTCCCCCCTCTCAGGGGAATACCACCATCCTGGTCGTTGTGGACCGGTTCTCTAAGGCCTGTCGTCTTCTCCCTATGTCGGGTCTTCCTACTGCCCTACAGACCGCTGAGGCCCTATTTACCCACGTCTTCCGGCATTACGGGGTCCCCGAGGATATAGTGTCTGATCGAGGCCCCCAGTTTACCTCCCGGGTGTGGAGAGCGTTTATGGAGCGTTTGGGGGTCTCGGTTAGCCTTACCTCGGGGTACCACCCGGAGAGTAACGGGCAGGTAGAACGTGTCAACCAGGATGTGGGTAGGTTTCTGAGGTCGTATTGCCAGGACCGGCCTGAGGAGTGGGCGCGTTACATTCCCTGGGCCGAGATGGCCCAGAACTCTCTCCGCCACTCCTCTACCAACCTAACCCCTTTCCAATGTGTATTAGGTTACCAGCCGGTTCTGGCACCGTGGCAGCAGAGCCAGATCGAGGCACCTGCGGTGGATGATTGGATGAGGCGCTCGGAAGAGACGTGGAACGCTGCCCACGTCCACCTGCAGCGGGCCGTCCTTCATCACAAGGCGAGCGCCGATCTCCACCGCAGTGAGGGGCCGGTGTACGCACCCGGAGATCGAGTCTGGCTCTCTACCAGAAACCTACCCCTCCGCCTGCCCTGCCGGAAGCTGGGTCGGCGGTTTGTGGGGCCCTTTAAAGTCCTGAGAAGATTGAACGAGGTGTGTTATAAGTTACATCTACCTGTTGAATATAAGAATATTAACCCCTCGTTCCATGTGTCTCTTCTCAGGCCGGTGGTAGCTGGTCCACTCCAGGACAATGAGATAGGAGAGACTCCTCCGCCCCCATTGGACATCGAGGGGGCTCCGGCGTACACCGTTCGGTCCATCTTGGACTCCAGACGCCGGATGGGGGGTCTCCAGTATCTCGTGGAGTGGGAGGGGTACGGCCCGGAGGAGCGGTGCTGGGTGCCGCGGAGGGACATCCTAGACCCATCTCTCCTGTCGGAGTTCCACCGGGACCATCCCGCGCGCCCTGCTCCGCGTCCTCCTGGTCGTCCCCGAGGCCGGGGTCGGCGCACGGCTGGAGCCGCGCGTCAAGGGGGGGGGGGTACTGTCACGGTTTCGGCCGAGGCTGCTCCTCCTCCTGGTTCGGGCAGGCTTCGGCGGTCGTCGTCCCCGGAGTACTAGCTGCCACCGATCTATGTTTCATGTTCGTTTGGTTTTGTCTTGATGTTGTACACCTGTGTCTAGTTAGTCCTCGTTAGTGGTCTATTTAGTTCTCGTTGTGTGTGTCTGTGTTTGTGTGTGATTGCCTATTCTGTTTTCGTGTTGGAGCTTTGTTCCTCCCTCCAGTGTTTTGGAGAGATTTGTTTGCACATGTTTGTGCGCCGTTTATTTGACGCCTGTGTGCGCCGTGATTTTCGCCTTCGGGCTATTATGTACTTTTCTCTTGTGGATATTGCACTAAAGTCTTTTGGACTGTACCTCTGCCTCCTGCGCTTGATTCATTCACCACACCCACCTTCAGCACCCTTGACAGAGAGATAGAGAGAGATACTGTAGTATGGACAGAGAGATAGAAAGAGATAATGTAGTATGGAGATATATATATATAGAGAGAGATAGATAGAGAGAGAGAGATATACTGTAGTATGGAGAGACAGATAGAGAGAGATACTGTAGTATGGAGAGAGAGATAGAGAGATACTGTAGTATGGAGAGAGAGAGAGAGAGAGAGATACTGTAGTATGGAGAGAGAGATAGAGAGATACTGTAGTATGGAGAGAGAGAGAGAGATACTGTAGTATGGAGAGAGAGAGAGAGATACTGTAGTATGGAGAGAGAGAGATAGAGAGAGATACTGTAGTATGGAGAGAGAGAGATAGAGAGAGATACTGTAGTATGGAGAGAGAGATAGAGAGATACTGTAGTATGGAGAGAGAGATAGAGATACTGTAGTATGGAGAGAGATAGAGAGAGATACTGTAGTATGGAGAGAGATATATAGAGAGAGATACTGTAGTATGGAGAGAGAGAGATATAGAGATATACAGTGGGGGGAAAGTATTTAGTCAGCCACCAATTGTGCAAGTTCTCCCACTTAAAAAGATGAGAGAGGCCTGTAATTTCCATCAACTATGACAGACAAAATGAGGGAAAAAAATCCAGAAAATCACATTGTAGGATTTTTTATGAATTTATTTGCTAATTATGGTGGAAAATAAGTATTTGGTCAATAACTAAAGTTTCTCAATACTTTGTTATATACCCTTTGTTGGCAATGACACAGGTCAAACGTTTTCTGTAAGTCTTCACAAGGTTTTCACACACTGTTGCTGGTATTTTGGCCCATTCCTCCATGCAGATCTCCTCTAGAGCAGTGATGTTTTGGGGCTGTCGCTGGGCAACACAGACTTTCAGCTCCCTCCAAAGATTTTCTATGGGGTTGAGATCTGGAGACTGGCTAGGCCACTCCAGGACCTTGAAATGCTTCTTGCGAAGCCACTCCTTCGTTGCCCGGGTGGTGTGTTTGGGATCATTGTCATGCTGAAAGACCCAGCCACGTTTCATCTTCAATGCCCTTGCTGATGGAAGGAGGTTTTCACTCAAAATCTCATGATACATGGCCCCATTCATTCTTTCCTTTACACGGATCAGTCGTCCTGGTCCCTTTGCAGAAAAACAGCCCCAAAGCATGATGTTTCCACCCCCATGCTTCACAGTAGGTATGGCATTCTTTGGATGCAACTCAGCATTCTTTGTCCTCCAAACACGACGAGTGGAGTTTTTACCAAAAAGTTCTATTTTGGTTTCATCTGACCATATGACATTCTCCCAATCCTCTTCTGGATCATCCAAATGCACTCTAGCAAACTTCAGACGGGCCTGGACATGTACTGGCTTAAGCAAGGGGACACGTCTGGCACTGCAGGATTTGAGTCCCTGGCGGTGTAGTGTGTTACTGATGGTAGGCTTTGTTACTTTGGTCCCAGCTCTTTGCAGGTCATTCACTAGGTCCCCCTGTGTGGTTCTGGGATTTTTGCTCACCGTTCTTGTGATCATTTTGACCCCACGGGGTGAGATCTTGCGTGGAGCCCCAGATCGAGGGAGATTATCAGTGGTCTTGTATGTCTTCCATTTCCTAATAATTGCTCCCACAGTTGATTTCTTCAAACCAAGCTGCTTACCTATTGCAGATTCAGTCTTCCCAGCCTGGTGCAGGTCTACAATTTTGTTTCTGGTGTCCTTTGACAGCTCTTTGGTCTTGGCCATAGTGGAGTTTGGAGTGTGACTGTTTGAGGTTGTGGACAGGTGTCTTTTATACTGATAACAAGTTCAAACAGGTGCCATTAATACAGGTAATGAGTGGAGGACAGAGGAGCCTCTTAAAGAAGAAGTTACAGATCTGTGAGAGCCAGAAATCTTGCTTGTTTGTAGGTGACCAAATACTTATTTTCCACCATAATTAGCAAATAAATTCATTAAAAATCCTACAATGTGATTTTCTGGATTTTTTTGTAACAATTTGTCTGTCATAGTTGATGTGTACCAATGATGAAAATTACAGGCCTCTCTCATCTTTTTAAGTGGGAGAACTTGCACAATTGGTGGCTGACTAAATACTTTTTTCCCCCACTGTACTGTAGTATGGCGAGAGAGATAGAGAGATAATGTAGTATGGAGAGAGAGATAGAGAGATACTGTAGTATGGAGAGAGAGATAGAGAGATAATGTAGTATGGAGAGAGAGATAGAGAGATACTGTAGTATGGAGAGAGATAGAGAGAGATACTGTAGTATGGAGAGAGAGATAGAGAGAGATACTGTAGTATGGAGAGAGATAGAGAGATACTGTAGTATGGAGAGAGAGATAGAGAGATACTGTAGTATGGAGAGAGAGATAGAGAGAGATACTGTAGTATGGAGAGAGAGATAGAGAGAGATACTGTAGTATGGAGAGAGAGATAGAGAGATACTGTAGTATGGAGAGAGAGATAGAGATACTGTAGTATGGAGAGAGAGAGAGAGAGATACTGTAGTATGGAGAGAGATAGAGAGAGATACTGTAGTATGGAGAGAGAGATAGAGAGAGATACTGTAGTATGGAGAGAGAGATAGAGAGAGATACTGTAGTATGGAAAGAGAGATAGAGATACTGTAGTATGGAGAGAGAGATAGAGAGATATACTGTAGTATGGAGAGAGAGATAGAGAGATACTGTAGTATGGAGAGAGAGATAGAGAGATACTGTACTATGGAGAGAGAGAGATAGAGAGAGATACTGTAGTATGGAGAGAGAGATAGAGAGATACTGTAGTATGGAGAGAGAGATAGAGAGAGATACTGGAGTATGGAGAGAGAGATAGAGAGAGATACTGTAGTATGGAGAGAGAGATAGAGAGAGATACTGTAGTATGGAGAGAAAGATAGAGAGAGATACTGTAGTATGGAGAGAGAGATAGAGAGAGATACTGTAGTATGGAGAGAGAGATAGAGAGAGATACTGTAGTATGGAAAGAGAGATAGAGAGAGATACTGTAGTATGGAAAGAGAGATAGAGAGAGATACTGTAGTATGGAGAGAGAGATGGAGAGAGATACTGTAGTATGGAGAGAGAGATAGAGAGATAATGTAGTATGGAGAGAGAGATAGAGAGATACTGTAGTATGGAGAGAGAGATAGAGATACTGTAGTATGGAGAGAGAGATAGAGAGAGATACTGTAGTATGGAGAGAGAGATAGAGATACTGTAGTATGGAGAGAGAGATAGAGAGAGATACTGTAGTATGGAGAGAGAGATAGAGAGATAATGTAGTATGGAGAGAGAGATAGAGAGATACTGTAGTATGGAGAGAGAGATAGAGAGATAATGTAGTATGGAGAGAGAGATAGAGAGATACTGTAGTATGGAGAGAGATAGAGAGATACTGTAGTATGGAGAGAGAGATAGAGAGATACTGTAGTATGGAGAGAGAGATCGAGAGAGATACTGTAGTATGGAGAGAGAGATAGAGAGAGATACTGTAGTATGGAGAGAGAGCTAGAGAGATACTGTAGTATGGAGAGAGAGATAGAGATACTGTAGTATGGAGAGAGAGAGAGATACTGTAGTATGGAGAGAGATAGAGAGAGATACTGTAGTATGGAGAGAGAGATAGAGAGAGATACTGTAGTATGGAGAGAGAGATAGAGAGAGATACTGTAGTATGGAGAGAGAGATAGAGAGAGATACTGTAGTATGGAGAGAGAGATACTGTAGTATGGAGAGAGAGATAGAGATACTGTAGTATGGAGAGAGAGATAGAGAGAGATACTGTAGTATGGAGAGAGAGATAGAGAGATACTGTAGTATGGAGAGAGAGATAGAGAGATACTGTAGTATGGAGAGAGAGATAGAGATACTGTAGTATGGAGAGAGAGATAGAGAGAGATACTGTAGTATGGAGAGAGAGATAGAGAGATACTGTAGTATGGAGAGAGAGATAGAGAGATACTGTAGTATGGAGAGAGAGATAGAGAGAGATACTGTAGTATGGAGAGAGAGATAGAGATACTGTAGTATGGAGAGAGAGATAGAGAGAGATACTGTAGTATGGAGAGAGAGAAAGAGAGATAATGTAGTATGGAGAGAGAGATAGAGAGATACTGTAGTATGGAGAGAGAGATCGAGATAGATACTGTAGTATGGAGAGAGAGATAGAGAGAGATACTGTAGTATGGAGAGAGATAGATAGAGATAGAGAGAGATACTGTAGTATGGAGAGAGATAGAGATAGAGGTAATGTAGTATGGAGAGAGAGAGATATAGAGATACTGTAGTATGGAGAGAGATAGAGAGAGATACTGTAGTATGGAGAGATAGAGAGAGATAGAGAGATACTGTAGTATGGAGAGAGATAGAGATAGAGATAATGTAGTATGGAGAGAGAGATAGAGAGAGATACTGTAATATGGAGAGATAAATCGAGAGATACTGTGGTATGGAGAGAGAGAGAGAGATAGAGAGAGATACTGTATTATGGAGAGAGATAGAGAGAGATAGAGAGAGATACTGTATTATGGAGAGAGAGATAGATAGAGATACTGTATTATGGAGAGAGATAGAGAGAGAGAGATACTGTAGTATGGAGAGAGAGATAGATAGAGATACTGTAGTGTGGAGAGAGATAGAGATAGAGAGAGATAGAGAGAGATACCGTGGTATGGAAAGAGAGAGAGAGAGAGAGGGAGAGAGTTTCAATATGGTGTCTTAGGTTAGGGTGCAGAGAGATGGGAAAGCCAGAATGTTCTACCACAGGTACGTCACAACTGATGGAGATGAAGACAGGAGGAAAAACACACTGCATTATGGGTACCCTATAACACACTGCATTATGGGTACCCTATAACACACTGCAGTATGGGTACCCTATAACACACTGCAGTATGGGTACCCTATAACACACTGCATTATGGGTACCCTATAACACACTGCAGTATGGGTACCCTATAACACACTGCAGTATGGGTACCCTATAACACACTGCATTATGGGTACCCTATAACACACTGCAGTATGGGTACCCTATAACACACTGCAGTATGGGTACCCTATAACACACTGCAGTATGGGTACCCTATAACACACTGCATTATGGGTACCCTATAACATACTGCAGTATGGGTACCCTATAACACACTGCAGTATGGGTACCCTATAACACACTGCATTATGGGTACCCTATAACACACTGCAGTATGGAAACCCTATAACACACTGCAGTATGGGTACCCTATAACACACTGCAGTATGGACCCTATAACACACTGCATTATGGGTACCCTATAACACACTGCAGTATGGACCCTATAACACACTGCATTATGGGTACCCTATAACACACTGCAGTATGGGTACCCTATAACACACTGCAGTATGGGTACCCTATAACACACTGCAGTATGGGTACCCTGTAACACACTGCAGTATGGGTACCCTATAACACACTGCAGTATGGGTACCCTATACAGACAAAAACCAATTATTTTTGGGAATAACGAAAAACAATATTCTCAGAGAGATTCAGGGCTTTTTATAGAAATTCTTAGAAGTACGCCCTGCTCTATGAGTGAAGCAGCTCTATCAGCATCGACGTGGAGGGGGGCATCTTCCAGGCTGCAAAGGATGCTGGGATAGCACTGCTCTCAATCACCTACCGACCCTCACTCTGGTCGGCACACTTACCTATCAATCAATCAACAAATCAATCAACCAGTCAACATTTTTACAGAATCTACAGGTAAAGGCCAAAATAAAGGAAGCACTTGAGTAAATGAATGTCCATTTATTCATTAAATGAATAATTGATTCCTGACTGAAGCTTGTTTTGTATGGGAACCTAAATATGAAATGAAATTGGTGAGATTTGAAAATAATATGCAAAAACCAGCTCATGTGTTAGGGCGTGGCGCTTGCAGCGGCAGGATAGTGGGTTTGATTGCCGGGACCACCCATACGTAAAACATGTATAGACACGTGACTGTAAGTGGCTTTGGATAAAAGCACCTGCTAAACGGCAGATATTATTATATTAAAAATAAATGTACAACAGATCCTTACGAGAACAACAGCACTGTAGATGAGTAGTTTGATGTAGCCTTCAGTAGGGGGCAGTGTTGATCTGTAGAGGCTCTGTTAAGTCTTATGGAGTAGAGAGGCCAAGCCCCCAAGACCCTGTCAGAAACATCCCCTAGACCCTGTCAGAAACATCCCTAGACCCTGTCAGAAACATCCCCTAGACCCTGTCAGAAACATCCCCAAGACCCTGTCAGAAACATCCCCTAGACCCTGTCAGAAACATCCCTAGACCCTGTCAGAAACATCCCCAAGACCCTGTCAGAAACATCCCCTAGACCCTGTCAGAAACATTCCTAGACCCTGTCAGAAACATCCCTAGACCCTGTCAGAAACATACCCTAGACCCTGTCAGAAACATCCCCTAGACCCTGTCAGAAACATCCCCTAGACCCTGTCAGAAACATCCCCAAGACCCTGTCAGAAACATCCCCAAGACCCTGTCAGAAACATCCCCAAGACCCTGTCAGAAACATCCCTAGACCCTGTCAGAAACATCCCTAGACCCTGTCAGAAACATCCCCAAGACCCTGTCAGAAACATCCCCAAGACCCTGTCAGAAACATCCCCAAGACCCTGTCAGAAACGTCCCTAGACCCTGTCAGAAACATCCCTAGACCCTGTCAGAAACATCCCCTAGACCCTGTCAGAAACATCCTCTAGACCCTGTCAGAAACATCCCTAGACCCTGTCAGAAACATCCTCTAGACCCTGTCAGAAACATCCCTAGACCCTGTCAGAAACATCCTCTAGACCCTGTCAGAAACATCCTCTAGACCCTGTCAGAAACATCCCTAGACCCTGTCAGAAACATCCTCTAGACCCTGTCAGAAACATCCCTAGACCCTGTCAGAAACATCCCCTAGACCCTGTCAGAAACATCCCCTAGACCCTGTCAGAAACATCCCCAAGACCCTGTCAGAAACATCCCCAAGACCCTGTCAGAAACATCCCCAAGACCCTGTCAGAAACATCCCTAGACCCTGTCAGAAACATCCCTAGACCCTGTCAGAAACATCCCTAGACCCTGTCAGAAACATCCCCAAGACCCTGTCAGAAACATCCCCAAGACCCTGTCAGAAACATCCCCAAGACCCTGTCAGAAACGTCCCTAGACCCTGTCAGAAACATCCCTAGACCCTGTCAGAAACATCCCCTAGACCCTGTCAGAAACATCCTCTAGACCCTGTCAGAAACATCCCTAGACCCTGTCAGAAACATCCTCTAGACCCTGTCAGAAACATCCCTAGACCCTGTCAGAAACATCCCTAGACCCTGTCAGAAACATCCCTAGACCCTGTCAGAAACATCCCCAAGACCCTGTCAGAAACATCCCCAAGACCCTGTCAGAAACATCCCCAAGACCCTGTCAGAAACGTCCCTAGACCCTGTCAGAAACATCCCTAGACCCTGTCAGAAACATCCCCTAGACCCTGTCAGAAACATCCTCTAGACCCTGTCAGAAACATCCCTAGACCCTGTCAGAAACATCCTCTAGACCATGTCAGAAACATCCCTAGACCCTGTCAGAAACATCCTCTAGACCCTGTCAGAAACATCCTCTAGACCCTGTCAGAAACATCCCTAGACCCTGTCAGAAACATCCTCTAGACCCTGTCAGAAACATCCCTAGACCCTGTCAGAAACATCCCCTAGACCCTGTCAGAAACATCCCCTAGACCCTGTCAGAAACATCCCCAAGACCCTGTCAGAAACATCCCCAAGACCCTGTCAGAAACATCCCCAAGACCCTGTCAGAAACATCCCTAGACCCTGTCAGAAACATCCCTAGACCCTGTCAGAAACATCCCCAAGACCCTGTCAGAAACATCCTCAAGACCCTGTCAGAAACATCCCCAAGACCCTGTCAGAAACGTCCCTAGACCCTGTCAGAAACATCCCTAGACCCTGTCAGAAACATCCCCTAGACCCTGTCAGAAACATCCCCTAGACCCTGTCAGAAACATCCCCAAGACCCTGTCAGAAACATCCCTAGACCCTGTCAGAAACATCCCTAGACCCTGTCAGAAACATCCCCTAGACCCTGTCAGAAACATCCCTAGACCCTGTCAGAAACATCCCTAGACCCTGTCAGAAACATCCCCTAGACCCTGTCAGAAACATCCCTAGACCCTGTCAGAAACATCCCCAAGACCCTGTCAGAAACATCCCTAGACCCTGTCAGAAACATCCCTAGACCCTGTCAGAAACATCCTCTAGACCCTGTCAGAAACATCCTCTAGACCCTGTCAGAAACATCCCTAGACCCTGTCAGAAACATCCTCTAGACCCTGTCAGAAACATCCCTAGACCCTGTCAGAAACATCCTCTAGACCCTGTCAGAAACATCCATAGACCCTGTCAGAAACATCCCCTAGACCCTGTCAGAAACATCCCTAGACCTTGTCAGAAACATCCCCTAGACCCTGTCAGAAACATCCCTAGACCCTGTCAGAAACATCCTCTAGACCCTGTCAGAAACATCTCCTAGACCCTGTCAGAAACATCCCTAGACCCTGTCAGAAACATCCCTAGACCCTGTCAGAAACATCCCCAAGACCCTGTCAGAAACATCCTCTAGACCCTGTCAGAAACATCCCTAGACCCTGTCAGAAACATCCTCTAGATCCTGTCAGAAACATCCCAAGACCCTGTCAGAAACATCCTCTAGACCCTGTCAGAAACATCCCCTAGACCATGTCAGAAACATCCTCTAGACCCTGTCAGAAACATCCCTAGACCCTGTCAGAAACATCCCCAAGACCCTGTCAGAAACATCCTCTAGACCCTGTCAGAAACATCCCTAGACCCTGTCAGAAACATCCCCAAGACCCTGTCAGAAACATCCTCTAGACCCTGTCAGAAACATCCCTAGACCCTGTCAGAAACATCCTCTAGACCCTGTCAGAAACATCCCTAGACCCTGTCAGAAACATCCCTAGACCCTGTCAGAAACATCCCTAGACCCTGTCAGAAACATCCCTAGACCCTGTCAGAAACATCCCTAGACCCTGTCAGAAACATCCCTAGACCCTGTCAGAAACATCCTCTAGACCCTGTCAGAAACATCCCCTAGACCCTGTCAGAAACATCCCTAGACCCTGTCAGAAACATCCCTAGACCCTGTCAGAAACATCCCTAGACCCTGTCAGAAACATCCTCTAGACCCTGTCAGAAACATCCCTAGACCCTGTCAGAAACATCCCTAGACCCTGTCAGAAACATCCCTAGACCCTGTCAGAAACATCCCTAGACCCTGTCAGAAACATCTACAAGACCCTGTCAGAAACATCCCTAGACCCTGTCAGAAACATCCCTAGACCCTGTCAGAAACATCCCTAGACCCTGTCAGAAACATCCCTAGACCCTGTCAGAAACATCCCTAGACCCTGTCAGAAACATCCCTAGACCCTGTCAGAAACATCCTCTAGACCCTGTCAGAAACATCCCCTAGACCCTGTCAGAAACATCCCTAGACCCTGTCAGAAACATCCTCTAGACCCTGTCAGAAACATCCTCTAGACCCTGTCAGAAACATCCCTAGACCCTGTCAGAAACATCCCTAGACCCTGTCAGAAACATCCCTAGACCCTGTCAGAAACATCCCTAGACCCTGTCAGAAACATCTACAAGACCCTGTCAGAAACATCCCTAGACCCTGTCAGAAACATCCTCTAGACCCTGTCAGAAACATCTTGGAGTCTATGTGTCTGAAATACATGATACGGTAATGGTGGTTAACCAACCACTCAGTATTGGCTTTTTAAAGTGTGAAAGGAAACTGAGCAGGAATTGACTATTTCAGCATTTTGGGATGTGAGGTTTTTGGGAGAGGAAGTCGGCTCAGGAGGAGGATGTGAGGGTGGTAGTGTAGTGTACCACAGGGCTGTGTAGTGTAGTGTAGAGGGAGGAGAAGGAAGAAAGAGCTGCCAGTACCAACTCAACCAGGGGTTGATGATGATGAAGAAACACTCTCTCTCTCTCTCTCTCTCTCTCTCTCTCTCTCTCTCTCTCTCTCTCTCTCTCTCTCTCTCTCTCTCTCTCTCTCTCTGTCTTCACAAGGTTTTCACACACTGTTGCTGGTATTTTGGCCCATTCCTCCATGCAGATCTCCTCTAGAGCAGTGATGTTTTGGGGCTGTCGCTGGGCAACACGGACTTTTAACTCCCTCCAAAGATTTTCTATGGGGTTGAGATCTGGAGACTGGCTAGGCCACTCCAGGACCTTGAAATGCTTCTTACGAAGCCACTCCTTCGTTGCCGGGCGGTGTGTTTGGGATCATTTTCATGCTGAAAGACCCAGCCACGTTTCATCTTCAAAGCCCTTGCTGATGGAAGGAGGTTTTCACTCAAAATCTCACGATACATGGCCCCATTCATTCTTTCCTTTACACGGATCAGTCGTCCTGGTCCCTTTGCAGAAAAACAGCCCCAAAGCATGATGTTTCCACCCCCATGCTTCACAGTAGGTATGGTGTTCTTTGGATGCAACTCAGCATTCTTTGTCCTCCAAACACGACGAGTTGAGTTTTTACCAAAAAGTTCTATTTTGGTTTCATCTGACCATATGACATTCTCCCAATCCTCTTCTGGATCATCCAAATGCACTCTAGCAAACTTCAGACGGGCCTGGACATGTACTGGCTTAAGCAGGGGGACACGTCTGGCACTGCAAGATTTGAGTCCCTGGCGGCGTAGTGTGTTACTGATGGTAGGCTTTGTTACTTTGGTCCCAGCTCTCTGCAGGTCATTCACTAGGTCCCCCCGTGTGGTTCTGGGATTTTTGCTCACCGTTCTTGTGATCATTTTGACCCCACGGGGTGAGATCTTGCGTGGAGCCCCAGATCGAGGGAGATTATCAGTGGTCTTGTATGTCTTCCATTTCCTAATAATTGCTCCCACAGTTGATTTCTTCAAACCAAGCTGCTTACCTATTGCAGATTCAGTCTTCCCAGCCTGGTGCAGGTCTACAATTTTATTTCTGGTGTCCTTTGACAGCTCTTTGGTCTTGGCTATAGTGGAGTTTGGAGTGTGACTGTTTGAGGTTGTGGACAGGTGTCTTTTATACTGATAACAAGTTTAACAGGTGCCATTAATACAGGTAACGAGTGGAGGACAGAGGAGCCTCTTAAAGAAGAAGTTACAGGTCTGTGAGAGCCAGAAATCTTGCTTGTTTGTAGGTGACCAAATACTTATTTTCCACCATAATTAGCAAATAAATTCATTAAAAATCCTACAATGTGATTTTCTGGATTTTTTTTTATCATTTTGTCTGTCATAGTTGACGTGTACCTATGATGAAAATTACAGGCCTCTCTCATCTTTTTAAGTGGGAGAACTTGCACAATTGGTGGCTGACTAAATACTTTTTTCCCCCACTGTATAGCTCCTATACTATCTCTGCTCTACTATAGAGTCCTCAAAGTCAACTCTGGACCTTTTTTAATTGTTGCCCTCTAATCATGGACTGATTTAGACCTGGGACATCAGGTGGGTGCAATGAATGATCAGGTAGAAAAGAAAAGTAGCAGGCTCCGGACCTCGCAGGGTCAGAGTTCAATACCTCTGTTCAGGACAGGGCTGCAGGCTCCGGACCTCGTAGGGTCAGAGTTCAATACCTCTGTTTAGGACAGGGCTGCAGGCTCCGGACCTCGCAGGGTCAGAGTTCAATACCTCTGTTCAGGACTGCAGGCTCCGGACCTCGCAGGGTCAGAGTTCAATACCTCTGTTCAGGACTGCAGGCTCCGGACCTCGTAGGGTCAGAGTTCAATACCTCTGTTCAGGACAGGGCTGCAGGCTCCGGACCTCGTAGGGTCAGAGTTCAATACCTCTGTTTAGGACAGGGCTGCAGGCTCCGGACCTCGCAGGGTCAGAGTTCAATACCTCTGTTTAGGACAGGGCTGCAGGCTCCGGACCTCGCAGGGTCAGAGTTCAATACCTCTGTTCAGGACAGGGCTGCAGGCTCCGGACCTCTGGTGTAGGGTCTGTTAAGGACAGGGCTGTGGTCTCATCTTATCCTAACTTTTTCAACATGTTTTAGGGGTTCAGTTTGAGCAAGCCGAGCCACAGGAGCATAATGAGTAGTAGTTATTTGGGATGCAAGGTGATTTGTACTGATCAGTGAGTCTGATTAATACAATGTTAGTAAATCTCAAACAAGCACCTTCTCTTGCCTCCCATTCCAGGACGTACCACACCCACCTGCTTCAGTTTGAAGGCTGAGGGCGTTTGGCACTTTGAGAAGCTGGACGCCTCCACACATATCTCTCAGAAGCTAAAGTCCCAGCTCTCTGGCATACCCAAGATGCAACAGCGCCTATCGGATCTCTGCTGCACGCTGGGGGTGGACACCACCCTGTCAGGCGCCGGAGGAGAGGAAGGACGGGAGGAGAAGAAACAGGAGGAGGAGGAGGAGGAGGGGGAGGAGGGAGGAGGGGGAGGAGGAGAGGAGGGGGAGGGGGAGGGGGAGGAGGAGGGGGAGGAGGGGGAGGGGGAGGGGGGAGGAGGGGGAGGAGGAGGAGGAGGAGGAGGGGGAGGGGGAGGAGGAGGAGGAGGAGGAGGAGGAGGAGGAGGAGGAGGAAGGGTGATGAACAGGGAAAATAGAAGGACGTGTAGGATAATCATCTGAGGAGAGAGAGATGGATGCAAGTTGGATGGAGGTTGAAGAGGCTTAGGCCCTGCCCAGAAACAAGGTGGAGCTTCCCTCATATTAATAATACCTGTCCAATCCTGTCAGATATTCACACAAGTGCTTAGACCTAGACCCTGTCAGAAACTTGTTCATTATTGATATTTTTGATATTTTAAATCAAATCAGATCAAATCAAATTGTATTTGCCACATGCGCCGAATACAACAGGTGTAGACCTTACAGTGAAATTATTACTTACAAGCCCTTAACCAACAATGAAGTTTTAAGAAAAAAAGTGTTAAGTAAAAAGTTGATAAGTAAAAAATAACAATAACAAATAATTAAAGAGCAGCAGTAAAATAAAATAACAGTAGCGAGGCTATATACAGGGGGTACCGGTATAGAGTCAATGTGCGGGGGCACCGGTTAGTTGAGGTAATTGAGGTATTATGTAAATGTGGGTAGAGTAAAGTGACTATGCATAAATAATAAACAGAGAGTAGCAGCAGCGTAAAAGAGGGGAGGGGGGGCAATGCAAATAGTCCAGGTAGCCATGATTAGCTGTTCAGGAGTCTTATGGCTTGGGGGTAGAAGCTGTTGAGAAGCCTTTTGGACCTAGACTTGGCGCTCCAGTACCGCTTGCCGTGCGATAGCAGAGAGAACAGTCTATGACTAGGGTGGCTGGAGTCTTTGACAATTTTTAGGGCCTTCCTCTGACACCGCCTGTTATAGAGGTCCTGGATGGCAGGGAGCTTGGCCCCAGTGATGTACTGGGCCGTACGCACTACCCTCTGTAGTGCCTTGCGGTCGGAGGCCGAGCAGTTGCCATACCAGGCAGTGATGCAACCAGTCAGGATGCTCTCAATGGCGCAGCTGTATAACTTTTTGAGGATCTGAGGACCCCATGCCAAATCTTGAGTGGGAAAAGGTTTTGTCGTGCCCTCTTCTTTGTCCTGTAGTCCACAATCATTTCCTTTGTCTTGATCACGTTGAGGTAGAGGTTGTTATCCTGGCACCACACTGCCAGGTCTCTGACCTCCCTATAGGCTGTCTCATCATTGTCTGTGATCAGGCCTACCACTCTTGTGTCGTCGGCAAACTTAATGATGGTGTTGGAGTCGTGCCTGGCCATGCAGTCATGGGTGAACAGGGAGTACAGGAGGGGACTGAGCACGCACCCCTGAATGGCCCCCGTGTCTCAGCCTCCATTATCTATGCTGCAATAGTCTATGTGCCGTGGGGCTAGGGTCAGTCTGTTATATCTGGTGTTATTCTCTTGTCTTATCCAGTGACCTGTGTGAATTTAAGTATGCTCCCTCTAATTCTCTCTCCCTCTCTCCCTCCCCTCCCGGAGGACCTGAGTCCTAGGACCATGCCTCAGGACTACCTGGCCTGATGACTCCTGGCTGTCCCCAGTCCACCTGGTCGTGCTGCTGCTCCAGTTTCCACTCTTCTGCCTGCGGCTATGGAACCCTGACCTGTTCACCGGACGTGCTACCTTGTCCCAGACCTGCTGTTTTCAACTCTCTCTCTCTCTCTACCGCACCTACTATTTCAACCTCTAAATGCCTGGCTATGAAAAGCCAAGTGACATTTACTCCTGATGTACTGACCTGTTGCAACCTCTACAACCACTGTGATTATAATTTGACCCTGCTGGTCATCTATGAACGTTTGAACATCTTGGAGAAAAACCTGGCCTTAATGGCCATGTACTGTTATAATCTCCACCCGGCACAGCCAGAAGAGGACTGGCCACCCCTCAGAGCCTGGTTCCTCTCTAGGTTTCTTCCTAGGTTTCTGCCTTTCTAGGGAGTTTTTTCCTAGCCACCGTGCTTCTACATCTGCATTGCTTGCTGTTTGGGGTTTTAGGCTGGGTTTCTGTATAGCACTTTGTGACATCTGCTGATGTAAAAAAGGACCTTATAAATCACATTTCATTGATTGATTGATTGTTACCTAGCCTTACCACCTGGGGAAGGCCCGTCAGGAAGTCCATGTGTGTAAAGCAGATGTAGAAGCACGGATTCTCTGGTCTGATGAAACCAAGATTGAACTCTTTGGCCTGAATGCCAAGCGACACGTCTGGAGGAAACCTAGCACCATCCCTACGGTGAAGCATGGTGCTGGCAGCATCATGCTGTGGGGATGTTTTTCAGTGGCAGGGACTGGGAGACTAGTCAGGATCGAGGGAAAGATTAACAGAGCAAACTACAGAGAGATCCTTGATGACAACCTGCTCCAGAGTGCTCAGAACCTCAGACTGGGGCGAAGGTTCACCTTCCAACAGGACAACGACCCTAAGCACACAGCCAAGACAATGCAGGAGTGGCTTCGGGACAAGTCTCTGAATGTCCTTGAGGGGCCCAGCCAGAGCCCGGACTTGAACCCGATCGAACATATCTGGACAGACCTGAAAATAGCCGTGCAGCAACGCTCCCCATCCAACCTGACAGAGCTTGAGAGGATCTGCAGAGAAGAATGGGATAAACTCCCCAAATACAGGTGTGCCAAGCTTGTAGCGTCATACCCAAGAAGACCCGAGGCTGTAATCGCTGCCAAAGGTGCTTCAACAAAGTACTGAGTAAAGGGTCTGAATACTGATGTAAATGTGATATTTCCATTTTTTATTTTGTATACATTTGCAAACCATTTTAAAACCCTGTTTTTGCTTTGTCAGTATGGGGTATTGTGTGTAGATGAGTGAGGTGAAAAAAACAATTCCATCGATTTTAGAATAAGGCTGTAACGTAACAAAATGTGGAAAAAGTCAAGGGGTCTGAATCCTTTCCGAATGCACTACAACCAGGTAAAAAATACCAAACTACGGTTCGCAATGCTCCCACGTAGGGAAATAGAGCCTGCGGTTCCCAATGCTCCCACGTAGGGAAATAGAGCCTGCGGTTCCCAATGCTCCCACGTAGGGAAATAGAGCCTGCGGTTCCCAATGCTCCCACGTAGGGAAATAGAGCCTGCGGTTCCCAATGCTCCCACGTAGGGAAATAGAGCCTGCGGTTCCCAATGCTCCCACGTAGGGAAATAGAGCCTGCGGTTCCCAATGCTCCCACGTAGGGAAATAGAGCCTGCGGTTCCCAATGCTCCCACGTAGGGAAATAGAGCCTGCGGTTCCCAATGCTCCCACGTAGGGAAATAGAGCCTGCGGTTCCCAATGCTCCCACGTAGGGAAATAGAGCCTGCGGTTCCCAATGCTCCCACGTAGGGAAATAGAGCCTGCGAGAAGAGCCCTGTGGCTTCAGGGTATTCAACGTGGGAAATGTGGGAACCCGGTGTTCAAGCAGCCTAAACATTTAATCACAGGTAAGACATTTAACTGGTTTAGTATAGTTCAGTCACTTTGTAACTCCACTCACTACTTGTAGCTGTATAGTCCATTTATTTGAGTTGTTGGTCCTGGCTAGCTTAATGTTCCGGTCGGTAGCTAGCTAGCTAGCATTCTCTCAAGTGGCTGCTAGCGCCGTCATGAAAAGGGGCATGAGGGAAGCCCTACAATATAACGTTTTTCTAAGTAGTGAGAACGCTCGGGAGCAGGCAATGTTTTAAAGTCATCTTTAGACATGTTGTACTTTTCTTTAATGTCGTTTTGTAATTGACTAAAACAAGCAGACAACAAGAAAATTGCGTTTGAAAAATGTCAAGTTTTTGCTGTGAGCAAATTGGGTAACCTAGGTAACCACAGGTTGCACAGGTGGGAGGGGCCGCTACGTTCTATCTATTGGTTCTATTGCCGCGTTCAAAACAACTGGGAACTCTGAAAAGGTCAAATCATGACGTCAGTGATCTTCAGGTCGGAAAGTCTGAGCTTTAGAAAAAGGCCTGAGTTCCCAAGTTGGATGACCGTTCAAAAATATTTTTCCCAGTCAGAGCTATTTTTTTTTTCCCTGAGTTCCCGGTTGTTTTGAATGTGGCATATTCACTTTAATTTCAACTGAAATTTGGGCGGGGTCTGTTTCCATTTTGGTAAAGCATCCTTTCCCTGTGAAGTGGCAGGGCTATGATGGTCCAGTACAGACCAGAAGGCAACATCTCATTAGGACATCAACACATACAGGTAGCTGTTAGCTAGCTGGTACTCACTAGGTATCATCACAGATGGGGTTCCTGAACCAGGCAGAAGTTAGCTAACTGTGTTAGTGGTAGCTAGCCACTCCTAAGTCCTAACATAGCTAGCTAACTGTGTTAGTAGTAGCTAGCCCCTCCTAAGTCCTAACATAGCTAGCTAACTGTGTTAGTAGTAGCTAGCCCCTCCTAAGTCCTAACATAGCTAGCTAACTGTGTTAGTAGTAGCTAGCCACTCCTAAGTCCTAACATAGCTAGCTAACTGTGTTAGTAGTAGCTAGCCCCTCCTAAGTCCTAACATAGCTAACTGTGTTAGTAGTAGTTAGCCACTCCTAAGTCCTAACATAGCTAGCTAACTGTGTTAGTAGTAGCTAGCCCCTCCTAAGTCCTAACATAGCTAGCTAACTGTGTTAGTAGTAGTTAGCCACTCCTAAGTCCTAACATAGCTAGCTAACTGTGTTAGTAGTAGCTAGCCCCTCCTAAGTCCTAACATAGCTAACTGTGTTAGTAGTAGTTAGCCACTCCTAAGTCCTAACATAGCTAGCTAACTGTGTTAGTAGTAGTTAGCCACTCCTAAGTCCTAACATAGCTAGCTAACTGTGTTAGTAGTAGCTAGCCACTCCTAAGTCCTAACATAGCTAGCTAACTGTGTTAGTAGTAGTTAGCCACTCCTAAGTCCTAACATAGCTAGCTAACTGTTGCCTAGTTAACTCACTTAGCTAGCTAGCTTGAGGTCAGCTAGCTAAATCTGATACAGTGTCCCTACATTGTCCTTCCATTGTTAGCTATCCAACAACTTCTGATGATGTCATGATTATCCCAATCATTGCTGGCATGCCACTGGTGATGCTTATGAATGAAACGTCTAACTAGCTAAACGATTAAATGTTATCTTATTAGGGTTCTTTTTTTAACCTAACCTGTGTATTTTTTTATTTTCTTAAACTTATTGTGGTCTCTCTTATGTTTGTTTGACAGATGAAGACAACCGTGGTGATGCAGAGACTGATCTTGAGTGTGCCAATGCCTCCGCAGCATAACTCCTGAGTGGCGCAGTGGTCTAAGCCACTAAGCACAGTTGCAGTGCTAACTGTGCCACTAGATATCCTGGTTCGAATCCAGGCTCTGTCGCAGCCGGCCGCGACCGGGAGACTCATGGGCGGCGCACAATTGGCCCAGCGTCGTCCAGGGTAGGGGAGGGAATGGCCGGCAGGGATGTAGCTCAGTTGATAGAGCATGGCCTTTGCAACGCCAGGGTTGTGGGTTCAATTCCCACGGGGGGCCAGTATAAAAAAAGATGTATTCACCTAACTGTAAGTCGCTCTGGATAAGAGCGTCTGCTAAATGACTTAAATGTAAAAGGTACTGACACTCAATGGGAGGTTTCACCACTGACTGACCACAGCTACGCGTCAAGAGAACCAGTCAACAAGCCCAACTGCCACAAACAAACCCAATGTGTTGGTGCAGAACCATTGAGCCACACCATCCTGAAGAATGACACTAGCTCAGTGTTGTATACCGGCCTTCCTCTTAGTGTTTTCTTTGACCATGTAGCATTTCTGCAGAAATTCTACACGGCTAACTTCAAAACACATATCACCTGATCAAATACTGATAACCATGATGAAGCTGAATCTACTCCAGGATATTTTTTTTATTTCCCCTTTATTTAACCAGGTAAGCCAGTTGAGAACAAGTTCTCATTTACAACTGCGACCTGGCCAAGATAAAGCAAAGCAAATGATGATCGTACTGTGTCCCAGGGAGTAGCGAGCAGAATCCTTTCCTACTGGATTGACACACAATGGAGGAGCACATGAGGATCTACATTCCATGGTTGCCGAGGGAGACGATACAGAACACAATGCCTCAGTGCTTCATAGAGAAGTTCCCCAACACTGATACAACACATGGCCTAAAGACACGGTAAAGAGGTCAATCTAACTCGACCAAAACAATGGAATTGCCATGGAAACACGTGGGAGAAAGATCTCGAGTCTCCCCATTGCCCCCCCCCCCCCCAGCAAAATGAGCCTACAGTTAGACTATTATTTATGTGTATTTCACACTATGTTGAGGTAAAAAATCTCAGTATAATACTTGTATGGATGTGTCACAGGCCGGCTCATAGCCTATGGCAAAAATTAGGGGACATGAACAACAGGTATAGGCCAATCAAAAGGTTATTTATTGTAAACCAAAAACGATTAACTTTAAACAAAGAAAAAGGAATGAGGTGTGGAAATGTCATAATGTAGGGTGTAGGTAAGGTGCATGGATGCATGAATCTGTGTGTGTGAACATGACTGAGTGGAAACTAAGTAAACCTACAACGGAACAAACAAACCAGGATCATACCTGGAGGAGCAGGGAGAGAGAGAGAGGTTAGTGAAGCAGTTTTAAATACCCTGAGCCCAGGTGGCTCCAATCACACCAACTCCAATCACTAACGACCCTCCTCTGCCTGCAGGAGGAACCGCCCCTGCACTGCAGAGGAGGGGCCGTGACAGATGTCAACCCCAACACACGTTAATGTCATCGTTACCAATCAACTGCATTACAGTTAAAAACGACTGAACACCACCACTGATTTCTAGTATGCTAGCTATGCTAACCAGCTTATACAAAACGGGAGTTAGCATTCACTTCTTCTAAACCTGAAAAGCGACAACATCTACATGTTATGCAGCGAAAATATATCAAAATCGGACTCAAGTGACCACATTGTGGGCCTGTTACAATACATAGATCATGAAGGATTTGAGGAATATCCACTTTGTTAGATCAGTTTTGTTGAATGTGAGCCAATCTGAATGTCTGCATTCCATTGACTCCATTTCCGCATCTTTGGAGACTAACTAAATATAGTTTCCATGTTGTCAACATTCTAAGCCAACCCCGTCTGTTTTGCCACATAGTTGCGCACGCATCTGTTTTGTTGCTAAACAACCAACCAATTTCATAGGTCACAAGAATTGATGAGTTCCCAGAACGTTAACGTCCCAAATAATAACAATATAATATGCCATTTAGCAGACGCTTTTAACAAAAGCGACTTACAGTCATGCGTGCATACATTTTTGTGTATGGGTGGTCCCGGGGATCGAACCCACAACCTTGGCGTTACAAGCGCCGTGCTCTACCAGTTGAGCTACAGAGGCTCAGCTAATCAGGCTCACCCCTCACCGCACCTATCCGGGATCCTTGTACGTCCCTACCCTAACCATAACCTTAACCCTAACCCTAACCCTAACCATAACGTAAACCATAACCCTTACCTACACCTTCCCTAAACAATTTTAAACGTCAACTTCAACGGGGTAGGGACGTCCCAATGATCCAGGATAGCACGGAGCCGTTGTAAAACACCCCTTATCCTCTACCATGTGTTGCATTGTGGGTCTTGTCCAACTCACTCAAGGGGAGTTTTCATACAGAAGCTCAACTCCGGCAGCGAAAAGCACAGCTACCCGCGGATCTACACTGTTTTGTGGGCAGGGGTCGACTCGACCCTCTGTCGGTCATTCATCCAATGTAAATACTACAAGGACCATCTATGTGAATGAGTTTTATTTCTGCAAGCGGTTGATTAAGAAAACGAACTTTCAGTCTACGGGAGGTAGGTCGCCTTTTCTGTGTAACGTGTAGCATGGCACCTGCTGTCATAACATTAAAGTGAATTGCTGAAACTGTCAAAAATAAGCTTGTGTTGACGTGTGAAAGTGTTTCTTTGGACTTATTTGGCGAAGGTTTACAATCATATGTCGGCACTTGCTGCTATTCCGAGCACTAAATAGTTTCTATTCTTCCACGCACGGACGATCGAGGTGTTTGCACAGGCAAATTGACTACTCACACCCCATATACATCACATTGAATTACTCAACTGAAATGACAACCAAACTAGCATCAAAAACCAGCAGTTCTGGTGGGTTTTTATGCGAACAACCTCTAGCTAATACTACGCGGGTATTATAAAGTGGTCAACTAGTTGGTTCAAAGCTAACTTTGTGTGAATGGCACCTGTTGTGGTTGTTTTATACTCCTGCCCACCTGTCAATGTTTCTGTGTTGTGATGAAGCTGAAGAGGTAATTAGGGGTTCAGCAGCTAAATTGGTGAAACCCTATTGTATTTGTTCTGGTTACATTTGACATTTTAGTCATTTAGCAGACGCTCTTATCCAGAGCGACTTACAGTTAGGACAGCGCAACATGGCTTGATGGTAAAGGACCAAATTATTATTATTATTATTATACTACTGGGTTCTCCCCCCCCCCCAAGTAAAAAAAACATGCAAATTCACCTGAGATGGTAAGGCCTAGGACGGCGCAACATGGCTTGATGGTAAAGGACCAAATGCCATGCCAATTGGCCACATGGTAAAGGACCAAATGCCATGCCAATTGGCCACATGGTTGCGATTTGAAGACGCAAACTTTGAAGTGGTTGAGCCCCTCACCCTGTGTGACCTAGTCATGAACTTTGGTACATGGGTCCCTTTCCTCACAAGCAACAAATTAGCTGAAATAAATAAATAATAAAATGAAGAAGGCATTAGGTCCACCATAGGACTAAAATAGATTTAAATAGTGGAGTAGCGTGGTGGCTTTTTAGTGAGTGTAGGGTTAGATGGTAGGGTAGTTGTTGATGTATTATAATTTTTATTTATTTTTTCAAGCAAAGTACAAGGACGTTATACTCCATTATAGTAGGCGTTGGTAACATTTATTGGACGCCGACCACCGTTAAACCTCATCGAAGAATAAGGTCCACCATGATGGATTTTCTTCCATTTTGAATTTTGTGAAAAACTTTTTTTAAACGCTACTCCTCTGGCACCAAAGTACCAATCTTCATGAAACTTGATATATGGCATCTGTGGACCAAGGTCTGTAAGCGCACTATAATCCAGGCTACTATGTCAAACAACATGGCCGCAACTGACCAATAAACTACCACGTGGGCGTGGTCTGTCACATTTAATGCATATAAATCAGTCACAGGTATTCGTATTGTAACCAAACTTGGTACACGTGTTGCAAACACTGAAGACTCAACATATTCAAGCACCTTCATATTGACCACCCAGTGGCGCTATAACGGACACATTTTTATGTCTCTTGATCTGTTTGACTGTAATAAAATTTGGCACACATGCTCAAGGGTGAGTAATGTATGGTTGAGTTTGGCCACATTGTGGTGCTGTTGGACAGAAAAAAGCATTCATGCAAGTTCATTGGGCTTATAACAGCCATATTGTTTCAGCTAGAGTCTTGGAAAATAGTGCGCTTGAAGATGTTCATTCAGAGATGCTGTATACCAAATTTGGAGAAGACGTTTAAAGGGTAGGTAGCATAAACGCAACCACATGCAACACATGGATTTGCATTAAAATACGCATCAAAAGCCTAGCTAGCTAACTAGCCTAGCTAGCCAACCACCACGGGCGACATAGCTAAGTAGTAAGCCAGAGAACAACTAGTCTTGAATAGGCAGGAACCCAAAGAACACAGCGAGAAAAGCCAGCAGATATAAAGTAGAGAGAGCGGAGACTTACCGATTGACTGCTTAGTTGGCTACCAAATTCAAAGAAAAGCCCAGGAGAGGCCTTCAGAGGGAGAGGCCGTTTCACCAGCCGAGGGAGAGTCGGCATGCTAATCCAATAGCGATATAGTGACGTAAAATCCACAAACTTTACCAGGTTTATCTCCATCACTGCTGACACTTGCGAGGTACCGGTAGGTCGGTAGGAAATAGAGGTTGCAGGTTTCACGTACACGCTCAGCACAGCACCTGGTTTCAGTTGGTCTCATTCCGAATCCTGCCTTCCACTGGTTATACTAAGCCATCGAAGTCCTCCGGGGTGAAACGAGCACCGCGTACAGTAGATGTGCCTGCGGTTCCCTTAATCCAATCCGCTCGCTTCAACCAGACAAACCGGTCCCGCTTCAAAGCTAGCTTCTCGTATTTTGGGCCACAAATGAGTCGTAACCCCGTTTTTGTGGGTTTTACTGCACTATGTTGGTATTACTGCACTAGCTACGAACGACTGAAAACTACCACAACGCTCGCTCGACTACGAAACGCACAGGAGAAGAGGAGATGCATTTATTCACATTAATTTATATAATTTTTGTACCAGCGCCAACCCTTGGTTTGGAATGTAATTACATGCTAGCACGGCTACTAGCTAGGGCTGGGCGGTATACCGTATTTTGCTATATATAGCTGTATTGATGCATGGACCGGTTTGGGTTTTTACTTTACCTTCTATAACGGTATTTCAATGTTTGGTTTGTTTAATGTGGTGTCCGTTTTTTATAGTTTACGCCGTCTTTAGCCTCCTCCTGCTGCATGCCGCTTCCCTCACCAAGCCCCGCCCCCGTCACACCAAGCCCTGCCCCCGTCACACCAAGCCCTGCCCCCGTCACACCAAGCCCTGCCCCCGTCACACCAAGCCCTGCCCCCGTCACACCAAGCCCTGCCCCCGTCACACCAAGCCCTGCCCCCGTCACACCAAGCCCTGCCCCCGTCACACCAAGCCCTGCCCCGTCACACCAAGCCCTGCCCCCGTCACACCAAGCCCTGCCCCCGTCACACCAAGCCCTGCCCCCGTCACACCAAGCCCTGCCCCCGTCACACCAAGCCCTGCCCCCGTCACACCAAGCCCTGCCCCCGTCACACCAAGCCCTGCCCCCGTCACACCAAGCCCTGCCCCCGTCACACCAAGCCCTGCCCCCGTCACACCAAGCCCTGCCCCGTCACACCAAGCCCTGCCCCCGTCACACCAAGCCCTGCCCCCGTCACACCAAGCCCTGCCCCCGTCACTCAAGGAGCGAGCAGTTGCTCGACCACGGAGTCATGAACACTTTCTTGCGGTTCTAAATGGTCAGATGGATGCAACAAGATGTTGGCGAAAAATGATGCTGCTTTCCACAAGCCTTCTACAATTACATCATTAGTTTGTGTATATTACTGTCTGCAAACTACTGTCTGCTAATTTAACTTTTCTTAGCAAGTTGTGACTAAAATAAATCTTGTTAGCCGCTAATGCTAATCGCTAGCTAGTTTGCTAAATGTACTAAGCGTTAGAGCAAACGCTTAGTTTGCTCCCGAGTGGCGCAGCGGTCTAAGGCACTGCATCTCAGTGCTTGAGGCGTCACTACAGACCGAGTGGAGCAGCGGTCTAAGGCACTGCATCTCAGTGCTTGAAGCGTCACTACAGACCCCCTGGTTCGATTCCAGGCTGTATCACAACCAGCCGTGATTGGGAGTCCCATAGGGCGGCGCACAATTGGCCCAGCGTCGTCCGGGGTTTGGCCGGTGTAGGCCGTCATTGTAAATAAGAATTTGTTCTTAACTGACTTGCCTGGTTAAATAAAGGTTACAAAATAAAAATGATAATAATTTAAAAAAACGTAGATGGCTAATTCAGCCTGGTGCTGGTGTAGGCCTAGATAAGCATATTGTTTGTGAAACTGTATCTTAAATCCGAGAGGAATAGGTCAAACATGCATATGTTAGCTGGCTGGCTGGCTAGCTACATGAGGTAAGAAAACATGGAATGTAACATCTAATTAGAATCCCCTGGAAACATTGACCAACACTTTGGTTCCTACCCTGTCAATTCCTCCCTGGCTTATTCATTCATTATCATGTCAAACAACAATGCATTCAAGGTGCTGCCCAGTATTAGAATAATCATTATATTTCCATGATTCTGACAGTTCACCAATTAACCAGTTAACTAGGCCTAGATGTTTTGCCCATGTCATGCAGCCCTGCGTGGCACAGTGTGGAAATGATTGCATTTTTGTAAATGCTGAAAATAATTGTTTTAAATTGGATTGAACAGTATAAAACAATCAGAATGGAGAAAGCCCCATTGAAATCATGTATAATTTGTGTTGCCACCCCAATGTTCCCTCCTCGCGACTGCCTCACAGAAGAAATATCAGCGCGCGCAGAGAGAAGCACGAGATTGCCAGAGTTGAGGATGGTGTTAAAGAGTTTAAGTATAGCCAATTGGAATGTGTGGTCTTTATATTATATAATTTCATTGAGGATACCAGCAACACCACAGGCCTTTTTGGGTTGGAGGGTTTGTATTTTGTCCTGTAGTTCATTCAATGTAATTGGAGAATCCAGTGGGTTCTGGTAGTCTTTAATAGTTGATTCTAAGATTTTGTATTTGATCATGGATATGTTTTTGCTGTTTGTTCTTTGTTATAAAGCCGGTTTGGATAGATAGCTCTTCGTGTTGTTGTTTGTTTAGAGTTTTCAAATTTTCCCAGAAGTGGTTAAATTCTATGGATTCTTCAAATACATTGAGCTGATTTCTGACGTGCTGTTCCTTCTTTTTCCGTAGTGTATTTCTGTATTGTTTTAGCGATTCACCATAGTGAAGGCGTAGGCTCAGGTTTTCTGGGTCTCTATGTTTTTGGTTGGATAGGTTTCTCAATTTTTTTCTTAGGTTTTTGCATTCTTCATCAAACCTTTTGTCATTGTAGTTAATTTTCTTAGGTTGTCTGCTCAATTATTTTTAGATTTGATAGGGAAGCTCAGAGGTCAAATATACTGTTTAGGTTTTCTACTGCCAAGTTTACACCTTCACTATTACAATAAAGTATTTGGTCCAGGAAGTTGTCTAAAAGGGATTGAATTTGTTGTTGCCTAATAGTGTTTTGGCAGATTTCCACACTACTTTCATTCCATCTATAGCATTTCTTAATATTATTCAGCTCCTTTGGCTTTGATGCCTCATGATTGAGTATTGCTCTATATAGGGTGTGGCAAGGGTTTGCTTGGGGTGGTCTTAGCTGGTTGGGGTGTGGCCAGGGTTTGCTTGGGGTGGTCTTAGCTGGTTGGGGTGTGGCCAGGGTTTGCTTGGGGTGGTCTTAGCTGGATGGGGTGTGGCTGGTGACGCTGTGGTCTGGGTGTAGGTCCTCTTGGCGTGGGTTCTCTAGTTGCAGGTCCTTCAGTCTCGCAGGACTGGGCGGGGTGTCCGTTGCTCCTGTGTGAGGTGCTGGGGCTACGGTTGAGGGAGACAGTTCTGAGCCCTCGCTCTCTCTCGGCTTACTAAGGACTTCAAATAGATGTGGTTTTTTTTCTCCAGATGATTAGCTTTGATATGGAGCGGAGCCTGGGAGGAGAGACTGTTGCTGTGTAGAAACCTCCCCCCAAACACACTCATCTTCTTCTACTCTTAGAGAGAGAGAGAGAGAGAGAGAGTGTCAAGTAGGATTGGTAACAGGCTGATTGGTCGGCTATTTCAGCCAGTAAAGGGGGCTTTACTATTCTTAGGTAGCGGAATGACTTTTGCTTCCCTCCAAGCCTTGGGGCACACACTTTCTAGTAGGCTTAAATTGTAAATATGGCAAATAGGAGTGCCAATATCGTCCGCTATTATCCTCAGTAATTTTCCATCCAATTTGTCAGACCCCGGTGGCTTGTCATTGTTTCACCTCTTCCACACTCACTTTACGGAATTCAAAATTACAATTCTTATCTTTCATAATTTCATCACATTTACTTGGATGTCAGCGTTTGTTGAATGAGCCATATGATCCAATGAATGATGGAGCTGAGTTTGCCTTTTTCCCAAAATGTCATTGAAGGTGCTCCAAAGCTTTTTACTATAATTCTTTGTAATTTATCTTTGTTTAATAGTGTTGGTTCTTCTTCTTTTTATTCAGTTTAGTCACATGGTCTCAATTTGCAGTACGTTTTGCCAATCGATTTTGCAGCCTTACTTATTTGCCATTCCTTTTGCCTCATCCCTCTCAACCATACAATTTTTCAATTCCTCATCAATCCCCAGGGATTTAACAGTTTTTACAGTCATTTTCTGAATGGGTGCATGCTTATTAGTAACTGGAATAAGCAATTTAACAAATGTGTCAAGTGCAGTGTCTGTTTGCTCCTCATTACACACCACGGACCAACAAATATTCTTTACATCAACAATTTAGGAATCACTACAAAACTTATTGTATGACCTCTTATACACTATGTTAGGCCCAGCCTTTGGCTACTATATACATTTACATTTTAGTCATTTAGCAGACGCTCTTATCCAGAGCGACTTACATTGTGATCACTACATCCAATGGAATTGGATCAAACAAATCTCTGCAGCATTAGTAAAGATATGCTCAATACATTTTGATGATTTAATTCCTGTACTGTTTGTAACTACCCTGGTAGGTTGACTGATAACCTGAACACGGTTGCAGGCACTGGTTACAGTTTGAAGCTTTCTCTTGAGTGGGCAGCCTGATGAAAGCCAGTCAATATTTAAATCACCCAGAAATTATACCTCTCTATTGATATCACATATATTATCAAGCATTTCACACGTTATCCAGATATTGACTGTTAGCACTTGGTGGTCTATAGCAGCTTCCCACCAGAATGGGCTTTAGGTGAGGCAGATGAACCTGTAGCTAGCACCGATATGACATTTTTGGCTGATACCTATATCTGATATTTTCCTTTCCAAAAAACCCGATACCGATATTTAAACATTTTTAGCAGCCTTTTAAGCATTCTAGTACAGTTAAATAGTTGAAACAAAGTGTCATATGTTAATTTGTTCAGTTAGGACCAGATTGTTTAATAACTTGTAACTGAGAAAAATGACAAATCCATGAACGTATTTTATCGCACAACAGATATTCATGACACAAATATTTTAGCTGCCCCCCCCCCCCCCCCCCCCCCCCCCGCGTGGTTCAGTTGTTGCTGGCTCTTCTTACTATCTAATATTGACTGTATGGAGAAACTTTCAAAATGCTTTGAAATAAATATTGGTTTAAACTAAAATGCAGTTAATCATTTTAGCTTTAACTGCTTGAATAAACGACTGTCTCTAGGCTATGTCATGAAGTGCTATAAATGGCATAACTTAAACTTTTCAAATGTGCTCAACTGGCTTGACTAGTAAAATGCGAGCAAATTTACAACACGTCATCTCATCTTTCATTTAGGAAATTAAAAAAATTAACAAAAGAACAAAAGTGCATCTTCATTCCTGGGAATAGTAGGTTCTGTCAGGTATGCTAGTATCTGCAAATAATGGGAAGGTGGGGGGGGGGTTAGTACATTTAATACAACATATTGCATTATTGGCAAATGTTGGCCGACGTAGTAACATAATAATCAAAACATATTTCTTTCACTTACCTGCTGTGTTGTTTCGTTGTTCATTTGGTCAGTCGTTCCATTCTCAACCAGGATTTCATCATACATGTCAAGCAGTGAAGTTTCAGCTCTGTCCGTGGCCTCTTGGGTCCTCTCAGCGCACTGTCACTGTGTCTGTTTCCATCTTGTCCAGCTGTGTCTGTAACATTTCACGTAAACCGTGTTTCGTGTCTGCATCGAAGTAGCGGTCCTTGTACCTAGCATCGAGCGTGGTGGCGGCACAGTAAAGAGGCTCAGAGAGAATCGCTTGTTCACAGCCTCTAGTAGAGTACTTTTGCAAGTTTCAACCCCACGGTTTGTGTCGGCAGTTATTTGAGCAGGCGTTTCAATGCCATGACCGAGGGTATCACATCTGCTGCAGTTTAGCTGATGAGCTTATTTCTCGAGTCAGTTGTTCGAATGGAGCTAGGTTCATGTTTTCAATGAGAGTCCACTGGTTTGTACTGATTGTTGCAGGTAACTCATAGTCGTCTGCTTACACGCCAAGCACTCGTTTTCGTTCCAGCAGGCTCTCCATCATGTAAAAAGTACTGTTCCATCTGGTGGAAACGTCTCGCTTAAGCCTTTTCGTTTTCACTCAAAGCTGCTCCTGTATTGCTTGCAGTTGACTGTATGCTAGCTGTGAGTGTTTAAAATGACCCGCTATCTTCCTACCTGTTGCCACTGTGTCAGATAATGCTGCGTTGTGCCAAAAACACCTTCTTTCACAGCCAGTTGCAGCGTGTGCAACTGGCGACTCCGCATTCTTCCAAAGCCTTTGTCATGTTACGTACATTATCACGTAGCACAGCCTGTGCTTTGTTCTTGGGGATTTTCCACGTTTCAAACATGTTCTCAAATGCCATTGAAGTGGCAGCAGCGGTATGAGAACCAGCACATTCTTGAGCGTGCAATACGGCTTTTCCTCAGTACGAAATCCTCGTCGACCCACTGTGCTGTCAGACTCAGCATGCTCATGGGGCTGACGTCGCTGGTCCAAATGTCAGTGGTGAAGCTAATAGCAGTGACGCTCATAGCAAGTAGCTCGTGGATGTGCGTTTCAACAATTGTGGTCCTCTGTAGCTCAATTGGTTGAGTATGGCGCTTGTAACGCCAGGGTAGTGGGTTCGATCCCCGGGACCACCCATACACAAAAAATGTATGCACGCATGACTGTAAGTCGCTTTGGATAAAAGCGTCTGCTAAATGGCTTATTATTATTATTATTATTATTATTATTATTAACAATACTTTGTAACTCCGGTAGGGCAACATCTGAAAAATAGTGCGTACCGGGGCTCGAGGTGCTCGACCAGTCGGCGAAAGCCAACATCATCCACGACAGAGAACGGTTGCTTGTTAAGGGCAATGAATTCCATTATCTTGGAGTTAATGGATTTCGCCTTTGAGTTGTCTAGCTGAAATGTTCTTACTCTTTCAAATGACTGCTGGACTTGGACTTGTTTAGTTGTTGGAAGTGTGTCGCTGAACATCTGGGTGTGATGCACTTTCAAATGAGTAATTAGGTTTATGGTATTGAAAGATTTCGCTTTCAACCCTCCTCTGGAAATAATAGCAGCACAAACGTTGCATATGGCCTTTCTGATATCTTCCTTTGAAACTTCAGAATAGATCCACACAACAGACATTGTGGGCTAGGTTAGGAATGCTGTGTAGCACTGTATTTTTTGTGGCGTCATTACGTCATCTACCTACGTTATACAGGTATGCACGTCAGCTTTGACGTCGGTTTTGCACATCCGCGTTAAACTATACATAGAGCCGATGTTGGCATTTTCAGCTAATATCGGCCGATTCCGATATGCTTACCGCTATATCGCGCATCCCTACCTGTAGCCATATTACTTCAACAGTATTTAACATGAGATGCTCTCTAATCTTTACAGGAATGTGGTTCTGAATATAAAACAGCAACACCTCCACCACTGGCATTTCTGTATCTTCTGTAAATGTTATAACCTTGTAGTGCTGTTATGATGAGTTTCTCGGGTATCAAGTAATTCATGATGTAAGAAGATATTTAACACTTAGCTGGGGAGTTCATATAAAAATGTAATAGGTACCGTGGTTCGATATAACAAACAGACAGTGCTTTGCCTCTTGCCATTTCCCGAACTACTGAACAAAGAACATATCTCAGCTTGATATAGCTTCGATTACACGTTTCTTCAAGAACTTCTGTTAACCATCATTTGGCACTCCCTTCTTTGATGGTATTACCCTGTACCCCAAGTCAGTATATAATATCTATCAATCAATCTAAGATAAACCACCAATAAGCTCTTTTGACATAATGGAATCCTTGGTATTCAGACTGTGCGGCGCCCAGTCACTTATCTACTAACTTTAACCTGATTCACACAACGTTATGAAATGACATAACAATTGCTACCCACTGGATCATCAAAGGTATTGTCTAAGTGAGTTTCAGAGATGGTCAGAATATGAATGTCATCTGTTACTAGCAAGTTATTAATTTCATGAACCTTTTGTTTCTTAAGCTACATATGTTAACGTGGGCTATTTTGAGCACTTTTCTGGGATGGTTGCTTGTTTTGAGCACTTTTCTGGGATGGTTGCTTGTTTTGAGCACTTTTCTGGGATGGTTGCTTGTTTTCATTGCTTTATTACTTAATTCTCATGTTATTTATGTTAGTGCAGGGTGAGCTGCACATAGTGGGCTTCCTACTAGGGCACACCAACTCAGTGCTAACAGCATAAATCTGGTTCATAGACACATGATTGCTGCATCCAATAGCTGTAGGATCAGCAGAGGCATTCAGGGCAGTTAGAGGGACATAAATTAGGTTACTTACATTGTGTCTTCCAACGCCCCTGGGATAATGTACATTTCCTAAAGCATTATGATGACTCAGCGACACAATGGTAGGGATTTAACTGAGCTGGGCTTGGGTCATTGATAAGTCATTGTCTCAACGCAGCCTTATAATGCTGTGATAGGATCCAGGAACCCAAATGATTTGAGTGGATCCCATCCTCCTTATAAAATGTGTTTTGTTTCCAAAAGGTATCGAAATGGTCAACAAAAGTTGAGCTGCAATAATCACATAGCCAGTTGTGAAGAGAAGGAATCCTGCTAAAGCGTTCAATACCACAATTCGGAGAGGGCACAGGGCCAGATATGATGCCATGATTCAGAGAGGGCACAGGGCCAGATATGATGCCATGATTCAGAGAGGGCACAGGGCCAGATATGATGCCATGATTCAGAGAGGGCACAGGGCCAGATATGATGCCATGATTCAGAGAGGGCACAGGGCCAGATATGATGCCATGATTCAGAGAGGGCACAGGGCCAGATATGATGGTCTTTTATTAGTGTCTAGCAGAGAGTCAATCAGCTCTTTTTAAATCCAGTTTCAACTGTTCAAAGCTGCCCTTCATAATGTAATTAAAACCACATGGACTACGATAGAATCGATTTGTCCTGGCGTAGTACATTCGGGAGCAGCTTAGTAATGTAATTTACTCGAGCTCCGGGATAGGACATTGTTCCTGGTGCAAAAACAGTCACATTTCTTAACATGGAGCTGCCCATAATCACAGCTGGTGAGAAAGACGAGGAAATGCACCCACTCCCACTCCCATGCTTCACAGGATGGTGTAGGCCTCCGACAGATGGAGAAGCCCCACTTGATCAAGAGCAGGAACGGAAGACTGCCCGTTCCATGATCTCGCCATCACGGTTGACAGCTCTGTTGTGTCCTCCTCCCAGAGTGCAAAGAGCCTTGGCGTGACCCTGGACAACACCCTGTCGTTCTCCGCTAACATCAAGGCGGTGACCCGATCCTGCAGGTTCATGCTCTACAACATTCGCAGAGTACGACCCTGCCTTACACAGGAAGCGGCACAGGTCCTAATCCAGGCACTTGTCATCTCCCATCTGGATTACTGCAACTCGCTGTTGGCCGGGCTCCCTGCCTGTGCCATTAAACCCCTACAACTCATCCAGAATGCCGCAGCCCGTCTGGTGTTCAACCTTCCCAAGTTCTCTCACGTCACCCCGCTCCTCTGCACACTCCACTGGCTTCCAGTTGAAGTTCGTATCTGCTACAAGACCATGGTGCTTGCCTACGGAGCTGTGAGGGGAACGGCACCTCCGTACCTTCAGGCTCTGATCAGTCCCTACACCCAAACGAGGGCATTGCGTTCATCCACCTCTGGCCTGCTGGCCCCCCTACCTCTGCGGAAGCACAGTTCCCGCTCAGCCCAGTCAAAACTGCTCTGGCACCCCAATGGTGGAACAAGCTCCCTCACGACGCCAGGACAGCGGAGTCACTCACCACCTTCCGGAGACACTTGAAACCCCACCTCCTTTAAGGAATACCTGGGATAGGATAAAGTAATCCTTCTACCCCCCCCTTACCCCACCCCCCAAAAAAAGTAATAATAATAATTGTAAAGTGGTTATCCCACTGGCTATAAGGTGAATGCACCAATTTGTAAGTCGCTCTGGATAACAGCGTCTGCTAAATTACGTAAATGTAAAGGTTGCAGACTCCAGGGCGGCGATAATATTTGTTGTTTGCATCCGCTCCAGGCCTCTCGTTGGGAGTGTAGACTGCTTTGCGGGAGGCTGCTGTCTTCGGCTTCCACGGCTCCTGACGTGACCATCATTGATTGCCTTTCTCCTCATGCTGTGCTCCTTCGACGGCGCTATCAGATGGGGGAGGAGAGACAGGAGATGGCTCCCCTGGCGAACGAACTCCGGGCAACACCGGCCAATTCGGATAACGAAAAACGACAAGGCGGAGATGCATCCAACAAGCGCGAACGCCGTCCAGCCACCGGCGTAGAAAAGGTAAACATTCCACTCTGTGTTTTCCCCAGTTTCTTACGTAGGCTGGCTACCTGCGTGATCAAGGAAGCCACCTCAAGCCTATAATCCTCAGCAAGCAAACAATTGCCACATTGGAACTCTGAGTGATCCAGTTTGTCCTGAAACAAAGTACAGTACTGGAACCGTTAATTTATTTCTCCAGACAAAGAGGGCTCCATTCGAAAACTCATCTGGAACTAACTTTGTTAGCTAACACCCAGTCACTCCAAAGATACAGGCTTCCTTCCTAAATCAGTTGCCGGAGAGGGAGGTAGCCGCTCAGGGATTTCACCACAAGCCCAATGGTTCTCTAGAAATCCTTTGATTTCCAATTAATGAATTATTTATCCTAATGATCAAAGGAAGGAGCTATTCCCTGGTGGTCCTGTTAGCTGGTAGCTAACCCTAACCCTGGTGGTCCTGCTAGCTGTTAGCTAACCCTGGTGGTCCTGTTAGCTGTTAGCTAACCCTGGTGGTCCTGTTAGCTGGTAGCTAACCCTAACCCTGGTGGTCCTGTTAACTGGTAGCTAACCCTAACGTTAGAATGGGCAAAACAACGTTGAGCGTGGTATGATCATCAGTGCCAGGCGCTGATTCCAGTGTCTCATAAATGGCCGTCCTCCAGTGCTTTTCACGCGCTACAATCTCTAGGCTCACACCTTCTAGAATCCATGCCCTGAAGAATTCAGGGTGTTCTGGAGGAAAAGGGGGGTCCGACCCGGTACTAGATGGGTGTACCTAATAAACTGGCCACTGAGTGTATGTCACCAGTAGTAAATGTAGCGTTAATCCCCGTCATTTGGGGTC
>NW_028160720.1:445327-480327 GCF_964263955.1 Coregonus lavaretus
TCAGGTCCGTCTATACCCAGCAACTAGTTTCAGCTGCGTGCCGATTTTTTTTGTCCGAGCGAAGGGTCGGGGGCCGGAAAGTAATGATAATTTGTGACTACATTTCCCAATTGAGTCGTATGTACCATTTCCAAGATTGTCTTTTTGTACATTTTAATAAAAGAACAGACTCAGATCTTCAAAATGGTAATATCATATATATCATACACTACAGTTCGGGGAAACATGGGAAAGTTATTCCACCTTGTAGACAAGTCCTCTGTAGCTCAGCTGGTAGAGCACGGCGCTTGTAACGCCAGGGGTAGTGGGTTCGATCCCCGGGACCACCCATACACAAAAAGAAATGTATGCACGCCTGACTAAGTCGCTATGGATAAAGGCGTCTGCTAAATGGCATATTATTATTATTATTATATACACATATTATTATTATATATTATAAGTACCTGGAAATCCCCTTGACAGTTTTTCACTCTTGCTCAAGCTCTTTTTGAGTACTCTGCCGATTCCGCATCGTTCACACCCTCTTAAGCCACAAGTGTTGACGTGAGGCCATGTGCTAAACTGAGTGATGTAAGGTAGAGTAGCAAACAAGTGGTGAAAGTAGTAGCCGACAATAAGGAAAATCTCCTGGTAAAAATAACATTTAGTCCTTTGCCTATATCCTAATATGTTGTTGTTCACATTGTCTCTTGTAAACACACCATACCCTGAGTGTTCAAAACATTAGGAGCACCTTCCTAATATTGATTTGCACCCTGTTTTTTCCCTCAGAACAGCCTCAATTCATCGGGGCATGGACTCTACAAGTTGTTAAGAGCGTTCCACACGGATGCTGGCCCAAGTTGACTCAAATGCTTCCTACAGTTGTGTCAAGTTGGCTGGATGTCCTTTGGGTGGGGGACCATTCTTGCTTACAACATCGGCGGATATGTATACAATTCTTGCTGAAGTTTCTAGCCACAAGCATCAAGCAGACACTAGCTAACTAGGAAGGGCTCATCAGAAGAACTGACTCGAATCCGTTGGTCTTCACTCGACTCTCGCTGTGAGGCAAACTTCATTTAATTTTGACACTAGGCATGTCAATATAGCATCTCCTAGGGAGAAGTGCGGTTTATTTCCTGATCTCTGCTTGTCCCCCCGAACACTGGGAATTTGAAAAACGGTGCTTTCCTAGTTAAACAGCCACGAGACTGGAGATTGTGTCAGTCAGAGAGCTTACTACTGCCAGAGAACCTGTAGGGGGTAGAAACTATAGAAGAATGGCTGCTACTGCCAGAGAACCTGTAGTGGGTAGAAACTATAGAAGAATGGCTGCTACTGCCAGAGAACCTGTAGGGGGTAGAAACTATAGAAGAATGGCTGCTACTGCCAGAGAACCTGTAGGGGGTAGAAACTATAGAAGAATGGCTGCTACTGCCAGAGAACCTGTAGGGGGTAGAAACTATAGAAGAATGGCTGCTACTGCCAGAGAACCTGTAGTGGGTAGAAACTATAGAAGAATGGCTGCTACTGCCAGAGAACCTGTAGGGGGTAGAAACTATAGAAGAATGGCTGCTACTGCCAGAGAACCTGTAGGGGGTAGAAACTATAGAAGAATGGCTGCTACTGCCAGAGAACCTGTAGGGGGTAGAAACTATAGAAGAATGGCTGCTACTGCCAGAGAACCTGTAGGGGGTAGAAACTATAGAAGAATGGCTGCTACTGCCAGAGAACCTGTAGGGGGTAGAAACTATAGAAGAATGGCTGCTACTGCCAGAGAACCTGTAGGGGGTAGAAACTATAGAAGAATGGCTGCTACTGCCAGAGAACCTGTAGTGGGTAGAAACTATAGAAGAATGGCTGCTACTGCCAGAGAACCTGTAGGGGGTAGAAACTATAGAAGAATGGCTGCTACTGCCAGAGAACCTGTAGGGGGTAGAAACTATAGAAGAATGGCTGCTACTGCCAGAGAACCTGTAGGGGGTAGAAACTATAGAAGAATGGCTGCTACTGCCAGAGAACCTGTAGGGGGTAGAAACTATAGAAGAATGGCTGCTACTGCCAGAGAACCTGTAGTGGGTAGAAACTATAGAAGAATGGCTGCTACTGCCAGAGAACCTGTAGTGGGTAGAAACTATAGAAGAATGGCTGCTACTGCCAGAGAACCTGTAGTGGGTAGAAACTATAGAAGAATGGCTGCTACTGCCAGAGAACCTGTAGTGGGTAGAAACTATAGAAGAATGGCTGCTACTGCCAGAGAACCTGTAGGGGGTAGAAACTATAGAAGAATGGCTGCTGCAAGCAGAGTTGGATGATAACTTTTATCAAGTGTTGTTGAATGATCATAATCACCTTTATCATAATCACCTTTATCAGAATCACCTTTATCAGAATCACCTTTATCAGAATCACCTTTATTCGCCAAGTACATTTACACGGAAAATGACTTAGTGAGAAGGTTAGGGTTAGGGTTAGGGTTAGGGTTAGGGTTAGCGATAGACAGAATACACTGAAAACAGAACATTCTGGAGTACGCGTGTATACAGTGCCTTCGGAAAGTATTCAGGAAGCGGTTTATTTTACTGGACCGATTGTACCCGATGGTCATGGTGCTTTCAAGACAACTGGGAACTCGGAAAAAACAAAGTGAAATCATGACGTCAGTGAACTTCGGGTCGGAAAGTCGGAGCTCTAGAAAGATGCCCGAGTTTCCGAGTTTGATGACCGTTCAGAACGATTTTCCCCAGTCAGATCTAGTTGTTTTCTTGAACGCACTGAAGTCGGAAGTCTGTTCCCAGTTGTTTTGAACATGGCAGTCTCAGCGGATGGAGGGTCTGCCTCTTCTTCTTTTCCTCCGGTGAGACTGCCATGTTCAAAACAACTGGGAACTCGGAAATTGCAGACTTCCGACTTCAGAGAGAGGGGACACCGTCTTCCACCTGATGGCAAAACTCAAGTCGCACCGTGTCTGCCTCAGGCACAAATTCACGTTCTTCCTGTGACCAGAGAAGGTGAAATACTCCATCAATATTAAAATTGACATGAGCTGCTAATAATAAAAATGCAGGGCTATAATACACTTGGCTACTTATTCATTGCAGCTGCAACGCGAGTGGAAGTAGAGAGAAGCGCGTTTTATGTTTTGTAATAGTGTTGAATAAAAGCAGTGTTGACAGCGCTGAATAAAACTTAGACGTGAACTCATAAAAACAGCAGCTCTATGCTGTATTCTTTTGACAGTTTCTTTCTGGTCATGGTTTTAAAAGTTATGAAATCTCACGTAGGCTAGTATCAAACTTCGCTGTGGCCGGGGTCGTGGAAGCCGTAGGTAGGCACAGTGATTTGAGATATCCGATTGGCCAGCGCAGTAGGCGCACTCGATTTAGCCACAGATCCCCCGGTCCGCGGGGTAGGTTCAGTTTGTCTTTTCAGACAAATGAAATGGTTCAAAATGGGAATACTTTGCGCAGGGCGTCTGAATCAAGTGCATCTACCGCCAACCCAATAAAAAAATTGAGCGCAAGCCTTTATGTCATTTTATCGTTGGCTTCTCAACAGAAATGTTTGGTGATCGACTAGGAATGCCTTGAAGATCGACCAATCGGTGACCACTGTTGTAGAGCAAGAACCTGCAGGAGAGAATCACTGCGTTGTTTGCAGAGAACCACAGGGTGTTGTCCAGGGTCACGCCAAGGTTCTTTGCACTCTGGGATAGGGACAATGAAGTTGTCAATCGTGATGGAGAGGCCTTGGAGCAGGCAACTCTTCCCCGGGAGGAAAAGCAGCTCCGTCTTGTTGAGCTTGGGGTGTTGGGCCAACATCCAAGCTGAGATATCTACCAGGCACGCAGAGATGCGTGTCGCCACCTGGGTGTCAGAAGGGGGAAGGAGAAAAGTAGTTGAGTGTCATCCACATAGCAATGATAGGAGAGACCATGTGAGGATATGACAGAGCCGAGTGACTTGGTGTATAGAGAGAAGAGGAGAGGGCCTAGAACCGAGCCCTGGGGGACACCAGTAGTGAGAGTACGTGGTGCAGACACAGATCCTCTCCACGTCACCTGGTAGGAGCGGCCTGCCAGGTAGGAAGCAATCCAAGAGTGTTCAGATCCTGAGACGCCCAGCCCTGAGAGGGTGGAGAGGAGGATCAGCCCTGAGAGGGTGGAGAGGAGGATCAGCCCTGAGAGGGTGGAGAGGAGGATCAGCCCTGAGAGGGTGGAGAGGAGGATCAGCCCTGAGAGGGCGGAGAGGAGGATCAGCCCTGAGAGGGCGGAGAGGAGGATCAGCCCTGAGAGGGCGGAGAGGAGGATCAGCCCTGAGAGGGCGGAGAGGAGGATCAGCCCTGAGAGGGCGGAGAGGAGGATCAGCCCTGAGAGGGCGGAGAGGAGGATCAGCCCTGAGAGGGCGGAGAGGAGGATCAGCCCTGAGAGGGCGGAGAGGAGGATCAGCCCTGAGAGGGTGGAGAGGAGGATCAGCCCTGAGAGGGTGGAGAGGAGGATCTGATGGTTCACAGTGTCGAAGGCAGCGGATAGATCTAGGAGGTTGAGAACAGAGGAGAGGGAGTCAGCTTTGGCAGTGCGGAGAGCCTCCGTGACACAGAGAAGAGCAGTCTCGGTTGAGTGACAAGTCTTGAAGCCTGACTGGTTAGGGTCAAGAAGATCATTCTGAGAGCGATAACGAGAGAGTTGGTCAGAGACAGCACGCTCAAGTGTTTTAGAAAAGAAAGAAGGGATACCGGTCTTTAGTTTGATGTCAGAGAAGTCGAGTGTTGGTTTCTTGAGGAGGGGAGCGACTCGGGCCATTTTGAAGTCAGAGGGGATGCAGTGGTGAAGGATGAGTTGTTGAGGAAAGTGAGGAATGGGAGAAGGTCTCAAGATGATCTGGAGAAGGGAGGAGGGCATGGGGTCGACCGGGCAGGTTGTCGGGAGGCCGGACCTCACTAGTCGCAGGATTTCATCTGGAGAGAGAGGGCAGAAAGAGGTCAAGGCGTAGGCTAGTTCTATGTGAGTGGGACCAGTGGACTCAATAGGCTGAGTGAGTGAGGAGTGGATGACGTCAACCTTCTTTTCAAAGTGGTTGACAAAGTCGTCCGCAGAGAGCGAGGGGGGAAGGATTAAAGAGGGAGGAGAAGGTGAAAATTGTTTCCTAGGGCTGGAGCGATAGGAAGTGGCTTTAGCATCGAATACAGAGGAAGAGAAGGTAGAGGAGGGAGTGAAAGTATGATAGGTCCTCCGGTCCTATCTCAGCCCTGTTCTTGTAAGCTCAATGAGTCACGGAGCAGGAGGGGATGGCCGAGCCTGCCGGGAGGAAAGGGGACAGTGCGAGTCATAGGATGCAGAAAGGTCGAGAAAGAGTTCAATATTGGTTTCATCAGACCAGATCATCTTGTTTCTCATGGTCTTGAGAGTCCTTTACGTGCCTTTTAGCAAACTCCAAGTGGGCTGTCATGTGCCTTTTACTGAGGAGTGGCTTCCGTCTGGCCACTCTACCATAAAGGCCTGATTTGGTGGAGTGTTGCAGAGATGGTTGGCCTTCTGGAATGTTCTCCCATCTCCACAAAGGAATTCTAGAGCTCTGTCAGAGTGACCATCGGGTTCTTGGTCACATCCCTGACCAAGGCCCTTCTCCCCCGATTGCTCAGTTTGGCCGGGCGGCCAGCTCTAGGAAGAGTCTTGGTGGTTCCAAACTTCTTCCATTTTAAGAATGATGGAGGCCACTGTGTTCTTGGGGACCTGCAATGCTGCAGAAATGTTTTGGTACCCTTCCCCAGATCTGTGCCTCGACACAATCCTGTCTGGGAGCTCTACGGACAATTCCTTCGACCTCATGGCTTGGTTTTTGCCTTTCCAAATCATGTCCAATCAATTGAATTTACCACATGGACTCCAATCAAGTTGTAAAAACATCTCAAGGATGATCAATGGAAACAGGATGCCACTGAGCTCAATCTCTCACTCTTCCCCTCTCTCTCTCTCGCTCTTCCCCCTCTCTCTCCTCCTCCTCCATCCCTCTCCCTCTTCCAGTGTGTGTCTTTGGGATAAAGGTTTGCAGTGCAGATTATAGGCAGTGTGTTAGACTGAGAGAGAGAGTTGTGTTAGGGGGTATAATAATGTGTGTCAGAGAGACTGAGAGGGGTGTGGCAGTGTAATTGGTGCCTGTGCTACACAGCTATATCAAAGCCAGCGGCATCTGTTCCAATGTGGCTCCCTATATTGGCCTACTAGAGCACACACAGACACTGTCATTTAGCTTGTTGTAAACCATTCTCTTGTAAAGGCCTCTATTAACTTTTGGACGGTTATGGAGGGATGCTACCAGAGGAGTGTGTGTGTGTGACAGGGTTTCTGGACAACGTGACCGGGAAGATTTAAATTGACCGGCCATTTAGAGAAATTTACCGGACCCGTATGCATTGGGTGCATAACCCATTAGGGTGTCCATAACCCATTAGGGTGTCCATAACCCATTGATTAAATTCTCGCCCACGTGGAAATTCTGTAAGAGTAATATATATGCCAATTATTTGATGATCCGACCACATTCTGTCCCCTATCAACACTTTTTAAACTTTTGGTGCCAGAGAGAATGACAAAGTAGTCAAGATGATTAGCTTGATTGAGCCTCTGCCATGTATATCTCACTAGATCAGGATATTTAAGCCTCCATATATCTACTAGTTCTAATGTATCCATGACAGTCATGATTTCCTTATGCGCATGAGGGTGATAGTTTGTAGTGTGATTTCCTTTACGGTCCATAGAGGTAGTTAAAACCGTATTTTAATGTCCCACCATAATAATAGAGTATTGTATTGCTTGTAGGGTTGATAAATTATTATATATATTTTCAAAGAAGAGCGATCATTATTTGGACCGTATAGTTTAATGAGCCATATCTGTTTATGGTCCAATAACATATTCAACATAGTGTACTGTAGTCTTTAGTGTACTGTAGTCTTAGTGTACTGTATTCTTAGTGTACTGTAGCCTTTATTCTACTGTAGTCTTTATTCTACTGTAGTCTTAGTGTACTGTAGTCTTAGTGTACTGTAGTCTTAGTGTACTGTAGTCTTAGTGTACTGTAGCCTTTATTCTACTGTAGTCTTTATTCTACTGTAGTCTTAGTGTACTGCAGTCTTAGTGTACTGTAGTCTTTAGTGTACTGTAGTCTCAGTGTACTGTAGCCTTTATTCTACTGTAGTCTTTATTCTACTGTAGTCTTAGTGTACTGTAGTCTTAGTGTACTGTAGTCTTAGTGTACTGTAGTCTTAGTGTACTGTAGTCTTTAGTGTACTGTAGCCTTTATTCTACTGTAGTCTTTATTCTACTGGAGTCTTAGTGTACTGTAGTCTTAGTGTACTGTAGTCTTAGTGTACTGTAGCCTTTATTCTACTGTAGTCCTAGTGTACTGTAGCCTTTAGTGTACTGTAGTCTCAGTGTACTGTAGTCTTAGTGTACTGTAGTCTTAGTGTACTGTAGTCTCAGTGTACTGTAGCCTTTATTCTACTGTAGTCCTAGTGTACTGTAGTCTTAGTGTACTGTAGTCTTAGTGTACTGTAGTATCAGTGTACTGTAGCCTTTAGTGTACTGTAGTCTTTATTCTACTGTAGTCCTAGTGTACTGTAGTCTCAGTGTACTGTAGTCTTAGTGTACTGTAGTCTTAGTGTACTGTAGTCTCAGTGTACTGTAGTCTTAGTGTACTGTAGTCTTAGTGTACTGTAGTCTTTATTCTACTGTAGTCCTAGTGTACTGTAGCCTTTAGTGTACTGTAGTCTCAGTGTACTGTAGTCTTAGTGTACTGTAGTCTTGGTGTACTGTAGTCTTAGTGTACTGTAGTCTTAGTGTACTGTAGTCTTTAGTGTACTGTAGTCTTTATTCTACTGTAGTCTTAGTGTACTGTAGTCTCAGTGTACTGTAGTCTTAGTGTACTGTAGTCTTTAGTGTACTGTAGTCTTTAGTGTACTGTAGTCTTTAGTGTACTGTAGTCTTAGTGTGTTGTAGTCTTAGTGTACTGTAGTCTTTAGTGTACTGTAGTCTTAGTGTACTGTAGTCTCAGTGTACTGTAGTCTTAGTGTACTGTAGTCTTTAGTGTACTGTAGTCTTTAGTGTACTGTAGTCTTTAGTGTACTGTAGTCTTTATTATACTGTAGCCTTTAGTGTACTGTAGTCTTTATTCTACTGTAGTCTTAGTGTACTGTAGCCTTTAGTGTACTGTAGTCTTAGTGTACTGTAGTCTTAGTGTACTGTAGTCTTTAGTGTACTGTAGTCTTTAGTGTACTGTAGTCTTAGTGTACTGTAGTCTTAGTGTACTGTAGCCTTTAGTGTACTGTAGTCTTAGTGTTCTGTAGTCTTAGTGTACTGTAGTCTTTAGTGTACTGTAGCCTTTATTCTACTGTAGTCTTAGTGTACTGTAGCCTTTAGTGTACTGTAGTCTTTAGTGTAATGTAGTCTTAGTGTACTGTAGTCTTTAGTGTACTGTAGTCTTAGTGTACTGTAGTCTTTAGTGTACTGTAGTCTTTAGTGTACTGTAGTCTTAGTGTACTGTAGTCTTTAGTTTACTGTAGTCTTAGTGTTCTGTAGTCTTTGTGTATTGTAGCCTTTAGTGTACTGTAGTCTTTAGTGTACTGTAGTCTTAGTGTACTGTAGTCTTTAGTGTACTGTAGTCTTAGTGTACTGTAGTCTTTAGTGTACTGTAGTCTTAGTGTACTGTAGTCTTTAGTGTACTGTAGTATTTAGTGTACTGTAGCCTTTAGTGTACTGTAGTCTTAGTGTACTGTAGTCTTAGTGTACTGTAGTCTTAGTGTAATGTAGTCTTAGTGTACTGTAGTCTTAGTGTACTGTAGTCTTTAGTGTACTGTAGTCTTAGTGTACTGTAGCCTTTATTCTACTGTAGTCTTAGTGTACTGTAGCCTTTAGTGTACTGTAGTCTTTAGTGTACTGTAGTCTTTAGTGTACTGTAGCCTTTAGTGTACTGTAGTCTTTCGTGTACTGTAGTCTTTAGTGTACTGTAGTCCTAGTGTACTGTAGCCTTTAGTGTACTGTAGTCTTTAGTGTACTGTAGCCTTTAGTGTACTGTAGTCTTTAGTGTACTGTAGCCTTTAGTGTACTGTAGCCTTTAGTGTACTGTAGTCTTAGTGTACTGTAGCCTTTAGTGTACTGTAGTCTTAGTGTACTGTAGCCTTTAGTGTACTGTAGTATTTAGTGTACTGTAGTCTTAGTGTACTGTAGTCCTAGTGTACTGTAGCCTTTAGTGTACTGTAGCCTTTAGTGTACTGTAGTCCTAGTGTACTGTAGTCCTAGTGTACTGTAGTCCTAGTGTACTGTAGTCTTAGTGTACTGTAGTCTTTAGTGTACTGTAGTCTTTAGTGTACTGTAGTCTTAGTGTACTGTATTCTTAGTGTACTTTAGTCTTAGTGTACTATAGTCCTAGTGTACTGTAGTCTTAGTGTACTGTAGTCCTAGTGTACTGTGGTTTTTATTCTACTGTAGTCTTAGTGTACTGTAGCCTTTAGTGTACTGTAGTCTTTAGTGTACTGTAGTCTTAGTGTACTGTAGTTTTTATTCTACTGTAGCCTTTAGTGTACTGTATTCTTAGTGTACTTTAGTCTTAGTGTACTATAGTCCTAGTGTACTGTAGTCTTAGTGTACTGTAGTCCTAGTGTACTGTGGTTTTTATTCTACTGTAGTCTTAGTGTACTGTAGCCTTTAGTGTACTGTAGTCTTTAGTGTACTGTAGTCTTAGTGTACTGTAGTTTTTATTCTACTGTAGCCTTTAGTGTACTGTAGTCTTTAGTGTACTGTAGTCTTAGTGTACTGTAGTCTTTAGTGTACTGTAGTCTTAGTGTACTGTAGTCTTTAGTGTACTGTAGTCTTTAGTGTTCTGTAGTCTTAGTGTACTGTAGTCTTAGTGTACTGTAGTCTTTATTCTACTTTAATATTTTCTACTGTAGTCTTTATTGTACTTTAGTATTTTCTACTGTAGTCTTTAGTGTACGGTAGTCTTTAGTGTACTGTAGCCTTTATTCTACTGTAGTCTTTATTCTACTGTAGTCTTTATTCTACTGTAGTTTTAGTGTACTGTAGTCTTTATTATACTGTAGTATTAGTGTACTGTAGTCTTTAGTGTTCTGTAGTCTTAGTGTACTGTAGTCTTAGTGTACTGTAGTCTTTATTCTACTTTAATATTTTCTACTGTAGTCTTTATTGTACTTTAGTATTTTCTACTGTAGTCTTTAGTGTACTGTAGCCTTTATTCTACTGTAGTCTTTATTCTACTGTAGTCTTTATTCTACTGTAGTTTTAGTGTACTGTAGTCTTTATTATACTGTAGTATTAGTGTACTGTAGTCTTAGTGTACTGTAGTCTTAGTGTACTGTAGTCTTAGTGTACTGTAGTCTTTAGGGTACTGTAGTCTTTAGTGTACTGTAGTCTTAGTGTTCTGTAGTCTTTATTCTACTTTAGTATTTTCTACTGTAGTCTTTATTGTACTTTAGTATGTTCTACTGTAGTCTTTAGTGTACTGTAGTATTTAGTATACTGTAGCCTTTATTCTACTGTAGTCTTTATTCTACTGTAGTCTTTATACTACTGTAGTCTTAGTGTACTGTAGTCTTTAGTATACTGTAGTCTTTATTCTACTGTAGTCTTAGTGTACTGTAGTCTTTAGTGTACTGTAGTATTGTGTACTGTAGTCTTTATTCTACTGTAGTCTTAGTGTACTGTAGTCTTAGTGTACTGTAGTCTTTAGGGTACTGTAGTCTTTAGTGTACTGTAGTCTTAGTGTTCTGTAGTCTTTATTCTACTTTAGTATTTTCTACTGTAGTCTTTATTGTACTTTAGTATGTTCTACTGTAGTCTTTAGTGTACTGTAGTATTTAGTATACTGTAGTCTTTATTCTACTGTAGTCTTTATACTACTGTAGTCTTAGTGTACTGTAGTCTTTAGTATACTGTAGTCTTTATTCTACTGTAGTCTTAGTGTACTGTAGTCTTTAGTGTACTGTAGTCTTTAGTGTACTGTAGTCTTTATTCTACTGTAGTCTTTAGTGTACTGTAGTCTTTATTCTACTGTAGTCTTTATTCTACTGTGGTCTTTATTCTACTGTAGTCTTGTTTACTGTAGTCTTTATACTACTGTCCCTGTCCCCTTACCCCTAAACATATCTACCTCCATCACTCCAGTATCCCTGCACATTGTTAATATGGTACTGGAACTGACCCTGTAAATAGTATGCTATACTTACTTATTGTGTTCGTCATATTTCATCTTATTTCTCGTGTTATTGTTTTATAGTATTACATTGTTATTGATTATTGCGTTGTTGGGTTTTGAGTTTGCAATAAAAGGTATTTCACTGTACTTGTGCATGTGACATTAAAACTTGAAAGACGCTGCATTTTTGAAACAAGTGACACCAAGAAGGAAGGCGCTGCAAAGTAAGTGCTTTTTAAAGGAACCAGTACCAAGATACATGATGACAGGCACCAAAGGAGTTTAACCAGAATAACTATGCTACAATTCATTTAATTTACCGGTATGCAGCACATCAGATAGCGTACAATGCTGATAATAAGGTTACATAAAATGTATTGTCATTAGAATTTTGACCAGACTCCACTGACATCATCATCATCCTATTGGCTGCATCAAATGTGATAGGAAGTGTTTTTCTGAATGTGATGAAACTGGTGGTGGTTGAACAGGAGTTTAAAGTGTCCCAAAATGGGTCCCTATCATTATCAAGTGCACTACCAGCTGGTCGGAAGTAGTGTAGCATTTCAGACGTACCCTAGAGTTCCTGCAGTAATGAACTCATAAACATTCTCTCTCTCTTCTCTCCTCTCTCTCTCTTTTCTGGTATGCTGCTCAATCACAACCTCATGACAGACATTTGACTGGAATCAATAGGCCTTACTTGAGTCCCAAATGGCACCTTATTCTCTATATAGTGCACTACTTTTGACCAGGGCTCAATAGGGTGCTGTTAGGGACACAGATCTGCACTCATACCCACTCTCTGTTTCCTCCTGCCTGCTGTTGAAACACATGTTGTCCCCTATCCCCTATACAAAGGACCACCTTTTACCAGAGCCTCAAAAGTAGTGCACAATGCAGGGAATCGGGTGCCATTTGGGACAAACTGAGTCCTGTAATGTTCAACAACACGTAGTTCAAACTGACTGGCTGGCGGACCAGTTGATTGACTGAAGATTTTTTTCAACAATATTTGATGACGACAAAGACCTGATGATGATTGGCAATAATGTGGATAAACAACCTGTATGATCCCCTAGGGTTAGTTAGGGTTCGAGACAACCTGTATGATCCCCTAGGGTTAGTTAGGGTTCGAGTCAACCTGTATGATCCCCTAGGGTTAGTTAGGGTTCGAGTCAACCTGTATGATCCCCTAGGGTTAGTTAGGGTTCGAGTAAACCTGTATGATCCCCTAGGGTTAGTTAGGGTTAGAGTCAACCTGTATGATCCCCTAGGGTTAGTTAGGGTTCGAGTCAACCTGTATGATCCCCTAGGGTTAGTTAGGGTTCGAGTCAACCTGTATGATCCCCTAGGGTTAGTTAGGGTTCGAGACAACCTGTATGATCCCCTAGGGTTAGTTAGGGTTCGAGTCAACCTGTGTGATCCCCTAGGGTTAGTTAGGGTTCGAGACAACCTGTGTGATCCCCTAGGGTTAGTTAGGGTTCGAGACAACCTGTATGATCCCCTAGGGTTAGTTAGGGTATGAGACAACCTGTATGATCCCCTAGGGTTAGTTAGGGTTCGAGACAACCTGTATGATCCCCTAGGGTTAGTTAGGGTTCGAGACAACCTGTATGATCCCCTAGGATTAGTTAGGGTTCGAGTCAACCTGTATGATCCCCTAGGGTTAGTTAGGGTTCGAGACAACCTGTATGATCCCCTAGGGTTAGTTAGGGTTCGAGTCAACCTGTATGATCCCCTAGGGTTAGTTAGGGTTCGAGTCAACCTGTATGATCCCCTAGGGTTAGTTAGGGTTCGAGACAACCTGTGTGATCCCCTAGGGTTAGTTAGGGTTAGAGACAACCTGTATGATCCCCTAGGGTTAGTTAGGGTATGAGACAACCTGTATGATCCCCTAGGGTTAGTTAGGGTTCGAGACAACCTGTGTGATCCCCTAGGGTTAGTTAGGGTTCGAGACAACCTGTATGATCCCCTAGGGTTAGATAGGGTTCGAGACAACCTGTATCATCCCCTAGGGTTAGTTAGGGTTCGAGACAAGCTGTATGATCCCCTAGGGTTAGTTAGGGTTCGAGACAACCCCATGACATTAGGATGTTTGTGTAAATAATGGTGTTGCATTGTGGGATCGATACAGCAGTGAATAGGCTAGTGCTTAGCTTAACTGATAAACAGAGAGTAATTAGGGAATGATATTTCTGCCGTAACTTGGGCCTTGTCTTGTCATGATGGAACATAAACTGATGCAAATCATCGCTTTATAAATGATCAGATTGTTCCAGTCAGTCATATGGTACAGAAATGGTATGACTGTATGAAAATCTGGATATCGCCCAACCCTGGTATGGACAGAGGGGACCTGATCCTGGATCAGCGGAGATGCTTTGTGAATACAGGCCCAGGCCATACAGTGCATTGGGAAAGTATTCAGACCCCTTGACTTCCACATTTTGTTACGTTACACCATTATTCTAAAGTTGATTACATCGTTTTTTCCCCTTATCAATCTACACACAATCCCCCATAATGACAAAGCAAAAACAGGTTTTTAGACATTTTTGCAAATGTATTAAAAATAAAAAACAGATATTACATTTACATAAGTATTCAGACCCTTTACTCAGTACTTTGTTGAAGCACCTTTGGCAGCGATTACAGCCTTGAGTCTTCTTGGGTATGACGCTACAAGCTTGGCACACCTGTATTTGGGGAGTTTCTCCCATTCTTCTCTGCAGATCCTCTCAAGCTCTGTCAGGTTGGATGGGGAGCGTCGCTGCACAGCTATTTTCAGGTCTCCCCAGAGATGTTAGATCGGGTTCAAGTCCGGGCTCTGGCTGGGCCACTCAAGGACATTCAGAGACTTATCCTGAAACCACTCTTGCGTTGTCTTGGCTGTGTGCTTAGGGTCGTTGTCCAGTTGAAAGTTGAACTTCGCAGCAGTCTGAGGTCCAGAGTGCTCTGGAGTAGATTTTCAGCAAGGATCTCTCTATATAATGCTCCGTTCATCTTTCCCTTGATCCTGACTAGTCTCCCAATCCCTGCCGCTGAAAAACATCCGCACAACATGATGCTGCCACCACCATGCTTCACCATTGGGATGGTGCCAGGTTTCCTCCAGATGTGACGCTTGGCATTCAGGCCAAAGAGTTCAATCTTGGTTTCATCAGACCAGAGAATCTTGTTTCTTGTGGTCTGAGAGTCTTTAGGTGTCTTTTGGCAAACTCCAAGCGGGCTGTCATGTGCCTTTTACTGAGGAGTGGCTTCCATCTGGCCACTCCACCATAAAGGCCTGATTGGTGGAGGGCTGCAGAGATGGTTGTCCTTCTGGAATGTTCTCCCATCTCCACAGAGGAACTATGGAGCGCTCTCATAGTGACCATCGGGTTCTTGGTCACCTCCCTAACCAAGGCCCTTCTTCCCCGATTGCTCAGTTTGGCCAGGCGGCCAGCTCTAGGAAGAGTCTTGGTGGTTTCAAACTTCTTCCATTTAAAAATGATGGAGGCAACTGTGTTCTTGGGGACCTTCAATGCTCTAGAAATGTTTTGGTACCCTTTCCCAGATCTGTGCCTCGACACAATCCTGTCTCGGCGCTCTATGGACAATTCCTTCGACCTCATGGCTTGGTTTTTGCTCTGACATGCACTGTCAACTGTGGGACCTTATATAGACAGGTGTGTCCCTTTCCAATTCATGTCCAATCAATTGAATTTACCACAGGTGGACTCCAATCAAGTTGTAGAAACATCTCAAGGATGATCAATGGAACAGGATGCACCTGAGCTCAATTTTGAGTCTCATAGCAAAGGGTCTTAATAATTATGTAAATACGTTTTTAATTTTTTAATTTAAAAAAAATCAATTTTAGAATAAGTCTGTAATGTAACAAAATGTAGGAAAGGGGAAGGGGTCTGAATCCTTTCCAAATGCACTGGATATATCAAGCGTCTGAGTAGGAGTGCTGATATAAATCAGTAGAGAGCCTCCTGGTGAAGGACTCCTCTCCTCTACTTGAAACAGTAAAGAGCCTTCTGGTGAAGGACTCCTCTCCTCTACTTGAAACGGTAGAGAGCCTCCTGGTGAAGGACTCCTCTCCTCTACTTGAAACAGTAGAGAGCCTTCTGGTGAAGGACTCCTCTCCTCTACTTGAAACAGTAGAGAGCCTCCTGGTGAAGGACTCCTCTCCTCTACTTGAAACAGTAGAGAGCCTCCTGGTGAAGGACTCCTCTCCTCTACTTGAAACAGTAGAGAGCCTTCTGGTGAAGGACTCCTCTCCTCTACTTGAAACAGTAGAGAGCCTCCTGGTGAAGGACTCCTCTCCTCTACTTGAAACAGTAGAGAGCCTTCTGTGAAGGACTCCTCTCCTCTACTTGAAACAGTAGAGAGCCTTCTGTGAAGGACTCCTCTCCTCTACTTGAAACAGTAGAGAGCCTTCTGTGAAGGACTCCTCTCCTCTACTTGAAACAGTAGAGAGCCTTCTGGTGAAGGACTCCTCTCCTCTACTTGAAACAGTAGAGAGCCTTCTGGTGAAAGACTCCTCTCCTCTACTTGAAACAGTAGAGAGCCTTCTGGTGAAGGACTCCTCTCCTCTACTTGAAACAGTAGAGAGCCTTCTGGTGAAGGACTCCTCTCCTCTACTTGAAACAGTAGAGAGCCTCCTGGTGAAGGACTCCTCTCCTCTACTTGAAACAGTAGAGAGCCTCCTGGTGAAGGACTCCTCTCCTCTACTTGAAACAGTAGAGAGCCTCCTGGTGAAGGACTCCTCTCCTCTACTTGAAACAGTAGAGAGCCTCCTGGTGAAGGACTCCTCTCCTCTACTTGAAACAGTAGAGAGCCTCCTGGTGAAGGACTCCTCTCCTCTACTTGGTGGTCCTCTGTAGCTCAGCTGGTAGAGCACGGCGCTTGTAACGTCAAGGTAGTGGGTTCGATCCCCGGGACCACCCATACACAAAAAATGTATACACGCATGACTGTAAGTCGCTTTGGATAAAAGCGTCTGCTAAATGGCATATTACATTATTTTATTACATTACTTGTCTCGTGATCCATATGCATGCTGGCTGTTGTGTTTGTGTGTCCTTGTGGGTGTGTGCGTCCACCTGTGCGTGCGTTCGCCCCTGTGTGTGTGTGTGTGTGTGTGTGTGTGTGTGTGTGTGTGTGTCCGCCCTAATTTGTTCTTGGGTTTTAACGGAGAAAGCAGCTGAGCGTTGAAGTACATTGAGGATCACACAGCCTTTAGACTACCTTTACACACAGCCATTATCAGCATCTAAATGAAACCTACTGGTGAGACATGCTGTATAGGCCTACCGTTGGTAACCTACTGGTGAGACATGCTGTATAGGCCTACCGTTGGTAACCTACTGGTGAGACATGCTGTATAGGCCTACCGTTGGTAACCTACTGGTGAGACATGCTGTATAGGCCTACCGTTGGTAACCTACTGGTGAGACATGCTGTATAGGCCTACCGTTGGTAACCTACTGGTGAGACATGCTGTATAGGCCTACCGTTGGTAACCTACTGGTGAGACATGCTGTATAGGCCTACCGTTGGTAACCTACTGGTGAGACATGCTGTATAGGCCTACCGTTGGTAACCTACTGGTGAGACATGCTGTATAGGCCTACCGTTGGTAACCTACTGGTGAGACATGCTGTATAGGCCTACCGTTGGTAACCTACTGGTGAGACATGCTGTATAGGCCTACCGTTGGTAACCTACTGGTGAGACATGCTGTATAGGCCTACCGTTGGTAACCTCCTGGTGAGACATGCTGTATAGGCCTACCGTTGGTAACCTACTGGTGAGACATGCTGTATAGGCCTACCGTTGGTAACCTACTGGTGAGACATGCTGTATAGGCCTACCGTTGGTAACCTACTGGTGAGACATGCTGTACAGGCCTACCGTTGGTAACCTACTGGTGAGACATGCTGTATAGGCCTACCGTTGGTAACCTACTGGTGAGACATGCTGTACAGGCCTACCGTTGGTAACCTACTGGTGAGACATGCTGTATAGGCCTACCGTTGGTAACCTCCTGGTGAGACATGCTGTAAAGGCCTACCGTTGGTAACCTCCTGGTGAGACATGCTGTATAGGCCTACCGTTGGTAACCTCCTGGTGAGACATGCTGTAAAGGCCTACCGTTGGTAACCTCCTGGTGAGACATGCTGTATAGGCCTACCGTTGGTTGCAGAGCAAGTGTGACTAACGCCCACAGCGTTAGTACAAAGGTATGTGGACACCTGCTCGTCCAACATCTCATTCCAAAATCATGGGCATTAATATGGAGTCGGTCCCCCACCTTTGCTGCTATAACAGCCTCCACTCTTCTGGGAAGGCTTTCCACTAGATGTTGGAACATTGCTGGGGGGACCAAACTGTTGCCAAAAAGTTGGAAGCACAGAATCGTCTAGAATGTCATTGTATGCTGTAGCGTTAAGATTTCCCCTCACTGGAACTAAGGGGCCTAGCCCGAACCATGAAAAACAGCCCCTAGACCATTATTCCTTCTCCACCAAAATGTACAGTTGGCACTATGCATTGGGGCAGGTAGTGTTCTCCTGGTATCCGCCAAACCCAGATTCGTCCGTCGGACTGCCAGATGGCGAAGTGTGATTCATCACTCCAGAGAACGCGTTTCCACTGCTCCAGAGTCCAATGGTGGCGAGTTTTACACCACTCCAGCCATCGCTTGGCATTGCGCATGGTGATCTTAGGCTTGTGTGCGGCTGCACGGCCATGGAAACCCATTTCACGAAGCTCCCGACGAACAGTTCTTGTGATGTTGTTTCCAGAGGCAGTTTGGAACTCGGTAGTAAGTGTTGCAGCCGAGGACAGACGATTTCTAGGCTCTTCAGCACTCTGCGGTCCCGTTCTGTGAGCTTGTGTGGCCTACCACTTCGCGGCTGAGCCGTTGTTGCTCCTAGACAGACTCTCTCCCTATCCCAGTCTGCTGTCACCACTTGCTTCAAGATGTCCGCCATTGTTCCTGTACCCAAGAAAGCGAAGGTAACTGAACTAAATGACTATCACCCCGTAGCACTCACCTCTGTCATCATGAAGTGCTTTGAGAGGCTAGTTAAGGATCATATCACCTCCACCTTACCCAACACCCTAGACCCACTGCAATTTGCACACCACCCCAATAGATCCACAGAAGATGCAATCGCCATCGCACTGCCCTATCCCATCTGGACAAGAGGAATGCCTATGTAAGAATGCTGTTCATTGACTATAGCTCAGCCTTCAACACCATAGCACCCTCCAAGCTCATCATCAAGCTCGGGGCCCTGTGTCTGAACCCCACCCTGTGCAACTGGGTCCTGGACTTCCTGACGGGCCGCCCCCAGGTGGCTGAAGGTAGGAACCAACACCTCCACTACGCTGATCCTCAACACTGGGGCCCCACAAGGGTGCGTTCTCAGCCCCCTCCTGTATTTGTATTTATCAGGGATCCCAATTAGCCAAGGCAGCAGCTACTCTTCCTGGGGTCCAAACATATTAAAGCACTTACATCATATGACATTATTACACCACTACATATCTACAATACAAAATGTTTAATACCACCATATAACAATATCACAATGTGTGCGTATGCATGTGTCTATACCCTTGTGTGTGTCTCTTCACAGTCCCTGTTGTTCCATAAGGTGTATTTTTACCTTTTTTTTTGTTTTTGTTTTTTTAAATCTAATTTTACTGCTTGCATCAGTTACCTGATGTGGAATAGAGTTCCATGTAGTCATGGCTCTATGTAGTACTGTGCACCTCCCATAGTCTGTTCTGGACTTGGGGACTGTGAAGAGACCTCTGGTGGCATGTCTTGTGGGGTATGCATGGGTTTCCGAGTTGTGTGATAGTAGTTTAAACAGACAGCTCAGTACATTCAGCTTGTCAACACCACTTACAAAAACAAGCAGTGATGAAGTCAATCTCTCTTCCACTCTGAGCCAGGAGAGACTGACATGCATGTCATTAATGTTAGCTCTCCGTGTACTTTTTAGGGCCAGCCGTGCTGCTCTGTTCTGAGCCAACAGCAATTTTCCCAAGTCCCTCTTTGTGGCACCTGACCACACGACTGAACAGTAGTCCAGGTGCGACAAAACTAGGGCCTGTAGGACCTGCCTTATTGATAGTGCTGTTAAGAAGGTAGAGCAGCGCTTTATTATGGACAGACTTCTCCCCATCTTAGCTACTGTTGTATCAATATGTTTTGACCATGACAGTTTACAATCCAGGGTTACTCCAAGCAGTTTAGTCACCTCAACTTGCTCAATTTCCACATTATTTATTACGAGATGTAGTTGAGGTTTAGGGTTTAGTGAATGATTTGTCCCAAATACAATGCTTTTAGTTTTGGAAATATTTAGGACTAACTTATTCTTTGCCACCCATTCCGAAACTAACTGCAGCTCTTTGTTAAGCGTTGCCGTTATTTCAGTTGCTGTAAATATATAAATAAATATTCCAAACTGGTCAGTTGTGGGGTGACAGCAGAGGCAGCTTGGTGAGAAGGTGACAACAGTTGGTGCGATTATTCGCAAATGGAAGAAACACAAAAGAACTGTCAATCTCCCTCGGCCTGGGGCTCCATGCAAGATCTCACCTCGTGGAGTTGCAATGATCATGAGAACGGTGAGGAAACAGCCCAGAACTACACTGGAGGATCTTGTCAATGATCTCAAGGCAGCTGGGACCATAGTCACCAAGAAAACAATTGGTAACACACTACGCCGTGAAGGACTGAAATCCTGCAGCACCCGCAAGGTCCCCCTGCTCAAGAAAGCACATATACAGGCCCGTCTGAAGTTTGCCAATGAACATCTGAATGATTCAGAGGAGAACTGGGTGAAAGTGTTGTGGTCAGATGAGACCAAAATCAAGCTCTTTGTCATCAACTCAACTCGCTGTGTTTGGAGGAGGAGGAATGCTGCCTATGACCCCAAGAACACCATCCCCACCGTCAAACATGGAGGTGGAAACATTATGCTTTGGGGGTGTTTTCTGCTAAGGGGACAGGACAACTTCACCGCATCAAAGGGACGATGGACGGGCCATGTACCGTCAAATCTTGGATGAGAACCTCCTTCCCTCAGCCAGGGCATTGAAAATGGGTCGTGGATGGGTATTCCAGCATGACAATGACCCAAAACACACGGCCAAGGCAACAAAGGAGTGGCTCAAGAAGAAGCACATTAAGGTCCTGGAGTGGCCTAGCCAGTCTCCAGACCTTATTCCCATAGAAAATCTGTGGAGGGAGCTAAAGGTCCGAGTTGCCAAACGTCAGCCTCAAAACCTTAATGACTTGGAGAAGATCTGCAAAGAGGAGCGGGACAAAATCCCTCCTGAGATGTGTGCAAACCTGGTGGCCAACTACAAGAAACGTCTGACCTCTGTGATTGCCAACAAGGGTTTTGCCACCAAGTACTAAGTCATGTTTTGCAGAGGGGTCAAATACTTATTTCCCTCATTAAAATGCAAATCAATTTATAACATTTTTGACATGCGTTTTTCTGGATTTTTTTGTTGTTATTCTGTCTCTCACTGTTCAAATAAACCTACCATTAAAATTATAGACTGATCATTTCTTTGTCACTGGGCAAACGTACAAAATCAGCAGGGGATCAAATACTTTTTTCCCTCACTGTGTATATATATATATATATATATATATATTTATACTCCGGACTGCAATATTGCTCGTCCTAATATTTGTATATTTCTTAATTCCATTCTTTTACTTTTTAGATTTATGTGTATTGTTAGGTATTACTGCACTGTTGGAGCTAGGAACACAAGCATTTCACTACACCCGCAATAACATCTGCTAAATATGTGTATACAACCAATAAAATGTGATTTGGTTTGATAAACGTTGTTATAAAGCAATGGAATTAAAACCTGGGTCTTTAAGCAGTAATCTATGAGCACAGCCTCACCCAGTTTGACAGTGTTTATTCCTGCTGGTCATGCAGTAGCCTCACCCAGTTTGACAGTGTTTATTCCTGCTGGTCATGCAGTAGCCTCACCCAGTTTGACAGTGTTTATTCCTGCTGGTCATGCAGTAGCCTCACCCAGTTTGACAGTGTTTATTCCTGCTGGTCATGCAGTAGCCTCACCCAGTTTGACAGTGTTTATTCCTGCTGGTCATGCAGTAGCCTCACCCAGTTTGACAGTGTTTATTCCTGCTGGTCATGCAGTATCCTCACCCAGTTTGACAGTGTTTATTCCTGCTGGTCATGCAGTAGCCTCACCCAGTTTGACAGTGTTTATTCCTGCTGGTCATGCAGTATCCTCACCCAGTTTGACAGTGTTTATTCCTGCTGGTCATGCAGTAGCCTCACCCAGTTTGACAGTGTTTATTCCTGCTGGTCATACAGTACTCCTGAGTGGCGCAGTGGTCTAAGGCACTGCATCGCAGTGCTAACTGTGCCACTAGAGATCCTTGTTCGAATCCAGGCTCTGTCGCAGCCGGCCGCGACCGGGAGACTCATGGGCGGCGCACAATTGGCCCAGCGTCGTCCAGGGTAGGGGAGGGAATGGCCGGCAGGGATGTAGCTCAGTTGATAGAGCATGGCGTTTGCAACGCCAGGGTTGTGGGTTCGATTCCCACGGGGGCCAGTATAAAAAATATGTATTCACTAACTGTAAGTCGCTCTGGATAAGAGCGTCTGCTAAATGACTCAAATGTAATGTAAATGTAATACAGTAGCCTCACCCAGTTTGACAGTGTTTATTCCTGCTGGTCATGCAGTAGCCTCACCCAGTTTGACAGTGTTTATTCCTGCTGGTCATAGGCTCACATGGTTGGGGATCTTGTCAGTCCTTACTCCTAGGCTACTTGACGAGAACATTACGTGATTTATTCCAGCTGGGGCCACCCATACGAAAATCTATGCATGATGTAAATAGCTTTGGATTAAAGCTAAATTGCATAGGCCTATATTATATTATATTATATTATATTATATTATATTAAGAGATACATTTCTGTTTTGGTGGTGAAATAGAAAGACAACAAGCTGGATCTGTGTCTTAAGTAGGTCTTTGACCACAGATGTCTTAAATGATAGTGTTTAATGGTGATCATGTCAGTTCCGGTGTGGTTCTTGACAGGCTGGAGCCATGATCAGTATAATTGCTAAGCCTTCTGCAACAAAGGAACCAGCATACCTTTGATCCCTCTGTGTAGGCCATTAGCCCTGTGTGTGTGTGTGTGTGTGTGTGTGTGTGTGTGTGTGTGTGTGTTAACGTGTGTCCGTCCATGCCTCTCTCACTCTCTGGCAATGAGTCTGTTTGTTAGTGTCTGCCTCTCAGCTCTCTGTATTGAGTGCAATGAGGGTCTAGCCAGATTGTAGCTGGTTAACCCAGGCCTGCGACGTTCAGGCCCTACCCAGGCCCGCGACGTTCAGGCCCTACCCTACCCAGGCCCGCGACGTTCAGGCCCTACCCTACCCAGGCCCGGGACGTTCAGGCCCTACCCTACCCAGGCATGCGACGTTCAGGCCCTACCCTACCCAGGCCCGCGACGTTCAGGCCCTACCCTACCCAGGCCCGCGACGTTCAGGCCCTACCCTACCCAGGCCCGCGACGTTCAGGCCCTACCCTACCCAGGCCCGGGACGTTCAGGCCCTACCCTACCCAGGCCCGCGACGTTCAGGCCCTACCCTACCCAGGCCCGCGACGTTCAGGCCCTACCCTACCCAGGCCCGCGACGTTCAGGCCCTACCCTACCCAGGCCCGCGACGTTCAGGCCCTACCCTACCCAGGCCCGGGACGTTCAGGCCCTACCCTACCCAGGCCCGCGACGTTCAGGCCCTACCCTACCCAGGCCCGCGACGTTCAGACCCTACCCTACCCAGGCCCGATTGCTTCTTCCAAATTTAAGGCCCTGCCCGAAACCCGAAATCCGAAATAACTTCCTCCGTTAGTGAATCTATTAGCTTCTCCTCTCTGTCACTCAGCTCGCTCTGCATGCGCACTGCTTAAGTCTGTGAGGATCCATATTAATGGCTCCGCTTGGGCTGCTCTGCTCAATGAAGAGACATGAGAGAGCAGTTAGCTGTTAGCTACTTGTAGTCACTCTAACTCCGACAAAAGGAGTTAGGTTATAGCACTTCTGGCACCACACTATGATCTTAGTCATATGACTAGACTGCGCAGCAGAGCACAAGCAAATGGCTCAGCTTCAAAATGTTAGTGATCAATGTTAGTGATACCCGCGCCCTGCCCGCACCCTAGTTACTGATGGAAAAACAGGCCTATACCCCCTGTATAATGTCAGAGCTCCAGTGCACTACATAGGGAATAGGGTGCCATTCTCTGGTCTAAAGTAGTGCACTACATAGGGAATAGGGTGCCATTCTCTGGTCTAAAGTAGTGCACTACATAGGGAATAGGGTGCCATTCTCTGGTCTAAAGTAGTGCACTACATAGGGAATAGGGTGCCATCTGGGACACCCCCTCTGTCTGGAAACGGGGAGGGTTCTTGGCTCATCCATTGCACATAACGCATGTTTGGACATAATTGGTTTAATATGTTTGACTAAAACCACGGAGGGTGGCAATCAACATCTCTTCCAGTCTCGCTCTCCAGCCTCCCCTCTCCTACTTCTCTCTTCCTCTCTCCAGCCTCCCCCCTCCTACTTCACTCTTCCTCTCTCCAGCCTCCCCCCTCCCCCCTCCTACTTCTCTCTTCCTCTCTCCAGCCTCCCCCCTCCTACTTCTCTGTTCCTCTCTCCAGCCTCCCCCCTCCCCCCTCCTACTTCTCTCTTCCTCTCTCCAGCCTCCCCTCTCCTACTTCTCTCTCCAGCCTCCCCTCTCCTACTTCTCTCTTCCTCTCTCCAGCCTCCCCTCTCCTACTTCTCTCTTGCTCTCTCCAGCCTCCCCCCTCCCCCCTCCTACTTCTCTCTTCCTCTCTCCAGCCTCCCTCCTCCTACTTCTCCTTCCTCTCTCCAGCCTCCCCCCTCCCCTCTCCTACTTCTCTCTCCAGCCTCCCCTCTCCTACTTCTCTGTCCAGCCTCCCTCCTCCCCATGGTTCTCTCTCTCTTCGAGTTCTCTCCCCCGTCAACTGTTTTTGTCGTCTGCTCTCTTTCTGTCTTTCTCTGTCTGTCTGTTTCTCTCTTTCTGTCATCTCTCTCTCTCTCTCCCCAATCTCTCTCTCTCCCCATCTCTCTCTCCATCTCTCTCTCTCTCTCTCCCCAATCTCTCTCTCTCTCCCCAATCTCTCTCTCTCTCCCCAATCTCTCTCTCTCTCTCCCCAATCTCTCTCTCTCTCTCCCCATCTCTCTCTCCATTTCTCTCTCTCTCCCCATCTCTCTCTCTCTCTCTCCCCAATCTCTCTCTCTCTCCCCAATCTCTCTCTCTCTCCCCAATCTCTCTCTCTCTCTCTCCAATCTCTCTCTCTCTCCCCATCTCTCTCTCCCCATCTCTCTCTCCCCCCATCTCTCTCTCCCCATCTCTCTCCCCATCTCTCTCTCTCCATCTCTCTCTCTCTCTCTCCCCATCTCTCTCTCTCTCCCCATCTCTCTCTCCCCATCTCTCTCTGTCTCCCCATCTCTCTCTCTCTCTCCCCATCTCTCTCTCTCTCTCTCTCCCCCCATCTCTCTCTCTCTCTCTCCCCATCTCTCTCATCTCTCTCTCTCCCCATCTCTCCCTCTCTCTCTCCCCATCTCTCTCTCTCCCCATCTCTCTCTCCATCTCTCTCTCTCTCTCTCCCCAATCTCTCTCTCTCTCTCCCCAATCTCTCTCTCTCTCTCCCCATCTCTCTCTCCATTTCTCTCTCTCTCCCCATCTCTCTCTCTCTCTCTCCCCAATCTCTCTCTCTCTCCCCAATCTCTCTCTCTCCCCAATCTCTCTCTCTCTCTCTCCAATCTCTCTCTCTCTCCCCATCTCTCTCTCCCCATCTCTCTCTCCCCCCATCTCTCTCTCCCCATCTCTCTCCCCATCTCTCTCTCTCCATCTCTCTCTCTCTCTCTCCCCATCTCTCTCTCTCTCCCCATCTCTCTCTCCCCATCTCTCTCTGTCTCCCCATCTCTCTCTCTCTCCCCATCTCTCTCTCTCTCTCTCTCCCCCCATCTCTCTCTCTCTCTCTCCCCATCTCTCTCATCTCTCTCTCTCCCCATCTCTCCCTCTCTCTCTCCCCATCTCTCTCTCTCCCCATCTCTCTCGCTCCCCATCTCTCTCTCTCTCCCCATCTCCCTCTCTCTCTCCTCCCCATCTCTTTCTCCCCATCTCTCTCTCATCTATCTCTCTCTCCACATCTCTGTCCCCCCCATCTCTTGTCAGTGAAGCAGCAGACATGTTTTTCACCTGCCATCCCTCCCCTCATCCTCCTCCTCCCTCCATCAAACACATTTCCTCCAAATTACTGTCACCCCTCACCCTTGGTCCCACACTCCGCTGCAACCACTCCCAGGTCCCCCCTGCACACACCCCTCCCCTCTCCCCTCTGATTGCACCCCTCCCCCTCTCGCATTCATTACTCTCTGTCTCTGCACCTGCCTCTTTCCATCTCTCTCCATCTCTCTGTGTCTGTCTCTCTGTCACTCTGTTGACTCTGTCAGACCCCAGGCTGTCTCCCTGTGTGTCCCGCTGTCTGTCTCTCTCTCTCTCTCTCTCTCTCTCTCTCTCTCTCTCTGTCAGACCCCAGGCTGTCTCCCTGTGTGTCCCGCTCTCTCTGTCTCTCTGTTCTCTCTGTCAGACCCCAGGCTGTCTCCCTGTGTGTCTCTCTCTCTCTCTCTCTCTCTCTCTCTCTCTCTCTCTCTCTCTCTCTCTCTCTCTCTCTCTTTCTCTCTTCTCTCTGTCAGACCCCAGGCTGTCTCCCTGTGTGTCCCGCTCTCTCTCAGTCTCTCTGTTCTCTCTGTCAGACCCCAGGCTGTCTCCCTGTGTGTGTCTCTCTCTCTCTCTCTCTCTCTCTCCTTCCATTCCTCCTCTCCCTTCATCCATCCCTCATTCTCACAGCATGAGTAGTTCATCTCTTTCCCCCCCTCCATCCATGCTAACGTTAAGTTCAACTGATCTCTAGAGCCCGACCGATATATCGGTTCACTGAAAGATATTGGCCCTTTAACGCTATATCGGTGTAGACTGATAATTCCACGGATAACCTATATTCAATAAATAGGATGAAAATAGGGAATCTCATGCTGATCCGAACAGCCGTTCTCATTATTGGCACAATGTAATAAATCAACATTTGAAGCTTGTTTCTTGGACAATTGCTCTTATGATGGCAGTTTGGGAGCTCAGTGAAGTGACACTTTGTCATTCCCATCGGTATCGGACCCAAATAAACATATCGGTCTCTATTGATCTAACTGGTGGTGTCTCAGCAGGATAGTTCAGCTCTACTCTTTCTCCCTCCATCCATCCCTCTCTCAATCCTCTCTCTCTCCCTCCATCCATCCCTCTCTCAATCCCTCTCCCTCCATCCATCCCTCTCTCAATCCCTCTCTCTCCCTCCATCCATCCCCCTCTCAATCCCGCTCTCTCTCCCTCCATCCATCCCTCTCTCAATCCCTCTCTCCCTCCATCCATCCCCCTCTCAATCCCTCTCTCTCTCCCTCCATCCATCCCCCTCTCAATCCCTCTCTCTCCCTCCATCCATCCCTCTCTCAATCCCTCTCTCCCTCCATCCATCCCTCTCTCAATCCCTCTCTCTCCCTCCATCCATCCCTCTCTCAATCCCTCTCTCTCCCTCCATCCATCCCTCTCTCAATCCCTCTCTCCCTCCATCCATCCCTCTCTCAATCCCTCTCTCTCCCTCCATCCATCCCTCTCTCTCTCCCTCTCTCTCTCCCTCATCCATCCCTCTCTCAATCCCTCTCTCTCTCCCTCCATCCATCCCTCTCTCTCTCCCTCATCCATCCCTCTCTCAATCCCTCGCTCTCCCTTATTCCATCCCTCTCTCAATCCCTCTCTCAATCCCTCTGTCTCTCCCTCTCTCTCTCCCTCATCCATCCCTCTCTCAATCCCTCGCTCTCCCTTATGCCATCCCTCTCTCAATCCCTCGCTCTCCCTTATTCCATCCCTCTCTCAATCCCTCTCTCTCCCTCCATCCATCCCTCTCTCAATCCCTCTCTCTCCCTCCATCCATCCCTCTCTCAATCCCTCTCTCCCTCCATCCATCCCTCTCTCAATCCCTCGCTCCCTCCATCCATCCCTCTCTCAATCCCTCTCTCTCTCCCTCCATCCATCCCTCTCTCTCTCCCTCCATCCATCCCTCTCTCAATCCCTCTCTCTCCCTCCATCCATCCCTCTCTCAATCCCTCTCTCTCCCTCCATCCCTCTCTCTCCCTTATTCCATCCCTCCCTCTCTCCCTCCATCCATCCCTCCCTCTCTCAATCCCTCTCTCTCTCCCTCCATCCATCCCTCTCTCAATCCCTCTCTCCCTCCATCCATCCCTCCCTCCATCCCTCTCTCTCCCTTATTCCATCCCTCCCTCTCTCCCTCCATCCATCCCTCCCTCTCTCAATCCCTCTCTCTCTCCCTCCATCCATCCCTCTCTCTCTACCTCCATCCATCCCTCTCTCAATCCCTCTCCCTCCATCCATCCCTCTCTCAATCCCTCTCTCTCCCTCCATCCATCCCCCTCTCAATCCCGCTCTCTCTCCCTCCATCCATCCCTCTCTCAATCCCTCTCTCCCTCCATCCATCCCCCTCTCAATCCCTCTCTCTCTCCCTCCATCCATCCCCCTCTCAATCCCTCTCTCTCCCTCCATCCATCCCTCTCTCAATCCCTCTCTCCCTCCATCCATCCCTCTCTCAATCCCTCTCTCTCCCTCCATCCATCCCTCTCTCAATCCCTCTCTCTCCTCCATCCATCCCTCTCTCAATCCCTCTCTCCCTCCATCCATCCCTCTCTCAACCCTCTCTCTCTCCTCCATCCATCCTCTCTCTCTCCCTCTCTCTCTCCCTCATCCATCCCTCTCTCAATCCCTCTCTCTCTCCCTCCATCCATCCTCTCTCTCTCCCTCATCCATCCCTCTCTCAATCCTCGCTCTCCCTCCATCCATCCCTCTCTCAATCCCTCTCTCTCCCTCCATCCATCCCTCTCTCAATCCCTCTCTCCCTTATTCCATCCCTCCCTCTCTCCCTCCATCCATCCATCCCTCTCTCAATCCCTCTCTCCCTTATTCCATCCCTCCCTCCCTCTCCCGTAGGGCTGGGCGGTGTACTGTATGTTACTATGTACCGGTATTGATGCATGGACCGGTTTGAGTTTTTACTTTACCTTCTATAACGGTATTTCAATGTTTGGTTTGTTAAATGTGATACTCAACTCCGGTGCGTATAATGCAGTTTTTATAGTTTACTCTGTTTACTTATTGAGTCACTCAAGGACAGAGCAGTTTGCTCGACCACGGAGTCAAAAGCACTTTCTTGCCGTTCACTCCGCATGGTCAGATGGATGCAACAATGTTGGTGACACGCTGCTTTCCACAAGCCTTCTATAATTACACTATTCGTTTGTATCTTACTGTCTGCAAACTACTGTCTGCTAGTTTCTTTTCTTAGCAAGGTGTTGCAAACATATTTTGTGTTAGCCGCTAATGCTATTCGCTAGTTAGCTGGCTAGCTAGCTTGCTAAATGTATTTGAGTCAGAGCAAACATAGCTAGCTAGCTAATAAATGTACTGAGTCAGAGCAAACATAGCTAGCTAGCTAATACATGTACTGAGTCAGAGCAAACATAGCTAGCTAGCTAATAAATGTACTGAGTCAGAGCAAACATATAGCTAGCTAATACATGTACTGAGTCAGAGCAAACATATCTAGCTAGCTAATAAATGTACTGAGTCAGAGCAAACATATCTAGCTAGCTAATACATGTACTGAGTCAGAGCAAACATATCTAACTAGCTAATACATGCACTGAGTCAGAGCAAACATATCTAGCTAGCTAATACATGTACTGAGTCAGAGCAACATATCTAGCTAGTTAATACATGTACTGAGTCAGAGCAAACATATCTAGCTAGCTAGTTAATACATGTACTGAGTCAGAGCAAACATATCTAGCTAGCTAATACATGTACTGAGTCAGAGCAAACATATCTAGCTAGTTAAATACATGTACTGAGTCAGAGCAAACATATCTAGCTAGCTCAATACATGCACTGAGTCAGAGCAAACATATCTAGCTAGCTAATACATGTACTGAGTTAGAGCAAACATATAGCTAGCTAGCTAATACATGTACTGAGTCAGAGCAAACATATAGCTAGCTAGCTAATAAATGTACTGAGTCAGAGCAAACATATCTAGCTAGCTAATACATGTACTGAGTCAGAGCAAACATATCTAGCTAGCTAATACATGTACTGAGTCAGAGCAAACATATCTAGCTAGCTAGCTAATACATGTACTGAGTCAGAGCAAACATATCTAGCTAGCTAGTTAATACATGTACTGAGGGAGGGAAGGAGGGAGGCTAGTTTAGCTCTCTAGGTTCAGACACACCAGTACAGTTTGTTGGCCCAGAGTATTTTCTGTCTGAGTACTTTGCAGAGTATTTTTCTAAACGTCATTTGCAAACTGAGTGCACAACAATTTTACAAGTATAATTCTGTGAAAAATATTGGCAGTCAGACTTCTACAGCGGGTGGTTCCTAAAACACAACAACACGCTGAACGATCGGCAGGCGGATGCTAGATCCGACTATGACCCTAACCTACCCCAACCCGACCCTGACCCTAACCTACCCCAACCCAACCCTGACCCTAACCTACCCCAACCCAACCCTGACCCTAACCTACCCCAACCCAACCCAACCCAACCCTGACCCTAACCTACCCCAACCCAACCCTGACCCTAACCTACCCCAACCCAACCCTGACCCTAACCCACCCCAACCCTAACCTACCCCAACCCAACCCTAACCCACCCCAACCCAACCCAACCCAACCCTGACCCTAACCTAACCTACCCCAACCCAACCCTGACCCTGACCCTAACCTACCCTAACCTACCCCAACCCGACCCTGACCCTAACCTACCCCAACCCGACCCTGACCCTAACCTACCCCAACCCAACCCTGACCCTAACCTACCCCAACCCAACCCTGACCCTAACCTACCCCAACCCAACCCTGACCCTAACCTACCCCAACCCTGACCCTAACCTACCCCAACCCTGACCCTAACCTACCCCAACCCAACCCTGACCCTAACCTACCCCAACCCAACCCAACCCAACCCTGACCCTAACCTACCCCAACCCAACCCTGACCCTAACCTACCCCAACCCTGACCCTAACCTACCCCAACCCAACCCTGACCCTAACCTACCCCAACCCAACCCTGACCCTAACCTACCCCAACCCTGACCCTAACCTACCCCAACCCTGACCCTAACCTACCCCAACCCAACCCTGACCCTAACCTACCCCAACCCAACCCAACCCAACCCTGACCCTAACCTACCCCAACCCAACCCTGACCCTAACCTACCCCAACCCAACCCTGACCCTAACCTACCCCAACCCAACCTACCCCAACCCGACCCTAACCCTAACCTACCCTAACCTACCCCAACCCAACCCTGACCCTAACCTACCCCAACCCAACCCTGACCCTAACCTACCCCAACCCAACCCTGACCCTAACCTACCCCAACCCAACCTACCCCAACCCGACCCTAACCCTAACCTACCCTAACCTACCCCAACCCAACCCTGACCCTAACCTACCCCAACCCAACCCTGACCCTACCCTACCCCAACCCTGACCCTAACCTACCCCAACCCTGACCCTAACCTACCCCAACCCAACCCTGACCCTAACCTACCCCAACCCAACCCTGACCCTAACCTACCCCAACCCTGACCCTAACCTACCCCAACCCAACCCTGACCCTAACCTACCCCAACCCAACCCTGACCCTAACCTACCCCAACCCTGACCCTAACCTACCCCAACCCTGACCCTAACCTACCCCAACCCAACCCTGACCCTAACCTACCCCAACCCAACCCAACCCAACCCTGACCCTAACCTACCCCAACCCAACCCTGACCCTAACCTACCCCAACCCAACCCTGACCCTAACCTACCCCAACCCGACCCTAACCCTAACCTACCCTAACCTACCCCAACCCAACCCTGACCCTAACCTACCCCAACCCAACCCTGACCCTAACCTACCCCAACCCAACCCTGACCCTAACCTACCCCAACCCAACCTACCCCAACCCGACCCTAACCCTAACCTACCCTAACCTACCCCAACCCAACCCTGACCCTAACCTACCCCAACCCAACCCTGACCCTACCCTACCCCAACCCTGACCCTAACCTACCCCAACCCTGACCCTAACCTACCCCAACCCAACCCTGACCCTAACCTACCCCAACCCTGACCCTAACCTACCCCAACCCAACCCTGACCCTAACCTACCCCAACCCTGACCCTAACCTACCCCAACCCTGACCCTAACCTACCCCAACCCAACCCTGACCCTAACCAACCCAACCCTGACCCTAACCTACCCCAACCCGACCCTGACCCTAACCTACCCCAACCCTGACCCTAACCTACCCCAACCCAACCCTGACCCTAACCTACCCCAACCCAACCCTGACCCTAACCTACCCCAACCCAACCTACCCCAACCCGACCCTAACCCTAACCTACCCTAACCTACCCCAACCCAACCCTGACCCTAACCTACCCCAACCCAACCCTGACCCTAACCTACCCCAACCCAACCCTGACCCTAACCTACCCCAACCCAACCTACCCCAACCCGACCCTAACCCTAACCTACCCTAACCTACCCCAACCCTGACCCTAACCTACCCCAACCCAACCCTGACCCTAACCTACCCCAACCCTGACCCTAACCTACCCCAACCCTGACCCTAACCTACCCCAACCCAACCCTGACCCTAACCTACCCCAACCCTGACCCTATCCTACCCCAACCCAACCCTGACCCTAACCTACCCCAACCCTGACCCTAACCTACCCCAACCCTGACCCTAACCAACCCAACCCTGACCCTAACCTACCCCAACCCAACCCAACCCTGACCCTAACCTACCCCAACCCGACCCTGACCCTAACCAACCCTGACCCTAACCTACCCCAACCCAACCCTGACCCTAACCAACCCAACTCTGACCCTAACCTACCCCAACCCAACCCAACCCTGACCCTAACCTACCCCAACCCAACCCTGACCCTAACCAACCCTGACCCTAACCTACCCCAACCCAACCCTGACCCTAACCTACCCCAACCCAACCCTGACCCTAACCTACCCCAACCCAACCCTGACCCTAACCTACCCCAACCCAACCCAACCCCAACCCAACCCTAACCCACCCCAACCCTGACCCTAACCTACCCCAACCCAACCCAACCCTGACCCTAACCTACCCCAACCCAACCCAACCCAACCCAACCCTGACCCTAACCTACCCCAACCCAACCCTGACCCTAACCTACCCCAACCCAACCCAACCCAACCCTGACCCTAACCTACCCCACCCCAACCCAACCCTGACCCTAACCTACCCCAACCCAACCCAACCCTGACCCTAACCTACCCCAACCCAACCCAACCCAACCCTGACCCTAACCTACCCCAACCCAACCCTGACCCTAACCTACCCCAACCCAACCCAACCCAACCCTGACCCTAACCTACCCCAACCCAACCCTGACCCTAACCTACCCCAACCCAACCCAACCCAACCCTGACCCTAACCTACCCCAACCCGACCCTAACCCTAACCCTACCCCAACCCAACCCAACCCTGACCCTAACCTACCCCAACCCAACCCTGACCCTAACCTACCCCAACCCTGACCCTAACCCAACCCAACCCTGACCCTAACCTACCCCAACCCAACCCTGACCCTAACCTACCCCAACCCAACCCTGACCCTAACCTACCCCAACCCAACCCTGACCCTAACCTACCCCAACCCAACCCTGACCCTAACCTACCCCAACCCAACCCAACCCAACCCTGACCCTAACCTACCCCACCCCAACCCAACCCTGACCCTAACCTACCCCAACCCAACCCAACCCAACCCTGACCCTAACCTACCCCAACCCAACCCAACCCAACCCTGACCCTAACCTACCCCAACCCAACCCAACCCTGACCCTAACCTACCCCAACCCAACCCAACCCAACCCTGACCCTAACCTACCCCAACCCGACCCTAACCCTAACCCTACCCCAACCCAACCCAACCCAACCCTGACCCTAACCTACCCCAACCCAACCCTGACCCTAACCTACCCCAACCCTGACCCTAACCTAACCCAACCCAACCCAACCCTGACCCTAACCTACCCCAACCCTGACCCTAACCTAACCCAACCCAACCCTGACCCTAACCTACCCCAACCCAACCCTGACCCTAACCTACCCCAACCCAACCCTGACCCTAACCCACCCCAACCCAACCCTGACCCTAACCTACCCCAACCCAACCCAACCCAACCCCAACCCAACCCTAACCCACCCCAACCCAACCCTGACCCTAACCTACCCCAACCCAACCCTGACCCTAACCTACCCCAACCCAACCCAACCCAACCCTGACCCTAACCTACCCCAACCCAACCCTGACCCTAACCTACCCCAACCCAACCCTGACCCTAACCTACCCCAACCCAACCCTGACCCTAACCTACCCCAACCCAACCCTGACCCTAACCTACCCCAACCCAAACCAACCCTAACCCAACCCTGACCCTAACCCCAACCCAACCCTAACCCTACCCCAACCCTGACCCTGACCCTGACCCTAACCTACCCCAACCCAACCCAACCCTGACCCTAACCTACCCCAACCCAACCCTGACCCTAACCTACCCCAACCCAACCCTGACCCTAACCTACCCCAACCCAACCCTGACCCTAACCTACCCCAACCCAAACCAACCCAACCCTAACCCAACCCAACCCTGACCCTAACCCCAACCCAACCCTAACCCTACCCCAACCCAACCCTGACCCTGACCCTAACCTACCCCAACCCAACCCAACCCTGACCCTAACCTACCCCAACCCAACCCTGACCCTAACCTACCCCAACCCAACCCTGACCCTAACCCTACCCCAACCCAACCCAACCCTGACCCTAACCTACCCTAACCTACCCCAACCCAACCCAACCCAACCCTGACCCTAACCCTACCCCAACCCAACCCAACCCTGACCCTAACCTACCCCAAGCCAACCCAACCCTGACCCTAACCTACCCCAACCCAACCCAACCCTGACCCTAACCTACCCTAACCCAACCCTGACCCCAACCTACCCCAACCCAACCCTGACCCCAACCTACCCCAACCCAACCTACCCCGACCCTAACCTACCCCAACCCAACCCAACCCTGACCCCAACCCAACCCAACCCAACCCTGACCCCAACCTACCCCAACCCAACCCTGACCCCAACCTACCCCAACCCAACCCAACCCTGACCCTAACCTACCCCAACCCAACCCTGACCCCAACCTACCCCAACCCAACCTAACCCAACCCTGACCCTAACCTACCCCAACCCAACCCTGACCCCAACCTACCCTAACCCAACCCTGACCCCAACCTACCCCAACCCAACCCTGACCCTAACCTACCCCAACCCAAACCAACCCTGACCCTAACCTACCCTAACCCAACCCTGACCCCAACCTACCCCAACCCAACCCTGACCCTAACCTACCCCAACCCAACCCTGACCCTAACCTACGCCAACCCAACCCTGACCCTAACCAACCCTGACCCTAACCTACCCCAACCCAACCCTGACCCCAACCTACCCC
>NW_028160720.1:485327-500777 GCF_964263955.1 Coregonus lavaretus
GGGGGCTGGGGAGGGAGAGGGGGTAGAGGCTTGGGGGGCTGGGGAGGGAGAGGTGTGGGGAGCTGGGGAGGTAGAGGGGGTAGAGGTGTGGGGGGGCTGGGGAAAGAGGGGAGGGAGAGGTGTGGGGGGCTGGGGAGGGAGAGGGGGTCTGGGGAAAGAGAGGGGGTAGAGGCGTGGGGGGCTGGGGAGAGGCGTGGGGGGAGAGGTGTGGGGGACTGGAGAGGGAGAGGAGGGAGAGGTGTGGGGGGCTGGGGAGGGAGAGGAGGGCTGGGGAGAGGCGTGGGGGGAGAGGTGTGGGGGGCTGGGGAGGGAGAGGGGGGCTGGGGAGAGGCGTGGGGGGAGAGGTGTGGGGGGCTGGGGAGGGAGAGGGGGGCTGGGGAGAGGCGTGGGGGGAGAGGTGTGGGGGGCTGGGGAGGGAGAGGGGGGAGAGGTGTGGGGGGCTGGGGAGGGAGAGGCGTGGGGGGCTGGGGAGAGGCGTGGGGGGCTGGGGAAAGAGAGGGGGTAGAGGCGTGGGGGGCTGGGGAGAGGCGTGGGGGGCTGGGGAGGGAGAGGGGGGCTGGGGAAAGAGAGGGGGTAGAGGCGTGGGGGGCTGGGGAGGGAGAGGGGGGCTGGGGAAAGAGAGGGGGTAGAGGCGTGGGGGGCTGGGGAGAGGCGTGGGGGGCTGGGGAGGGAGAGGAGGGAGAGGCGTGGGGGGCTGGGGAGAGGCGTGGGCGGCTGGGGAGAGGCTTGGGGGACTGGGGAGGGAGAGGAGGGAGAGGCATGAGTGGGACTGGAGGAGAGACGGAGAACCGTAAAACCACTGAGTAGGCAGAGGGAGGGATATTAAATGCGCTTCTCAGAGCCAGTAACTTCTCGCAGCGATAAAAAGAGGAATAATGAAATATTAAGTAGCCCGACCCCGCCTCGTGAAGCAGCCGGGACCCTATTGGAAACTTGCAGCACGCGGACCTGGTAACAGAAACAGACCCCACCTCTTTTCTATTCCGACCGGTGTGTTGGTCTTCTCCTCTCCCTGTTCTATTCTGACCGGTGTGTTGGTCCTCTCCTCACCCTGTTCTATTCCGACCGGTGTGTTGGTCCTCTCCTCTCCCTGTTCTATTCCGACCGGTGTGTTGGTCCTCTCCTCTCCCTGTTCTATTCCGACCGGTGTGTTGGTCCTCTCCTCTCCCTGTTCTATTCCGACCGGTGTGTTGGTCCTCTCCTCACCTCGCGCTGCCATCCGCCTGCTGAACGGTGGAACCACCTCAACATAACGGGAGAGTGTTGAACAAAACATTTACTTTTCTTTTCTTTCTTTTCTTCCCAGGTTTTTGCTGTTGGAATAAACTCTGGATTTTTGTTTGGAATGAAACGTGGCGGATTTTGGATGAAGTAAGTGTCATTTATGAACGGAACTTCGATAGGGTTTTGTTTTATGATTTGAACGGATGGCTGCTTCACTCTCACTGGAGGGCTTGTGAGTGGAATGCTCTGATAATGCTTTTGTCAGAAGTGTTTTGAGTGAGTGTGACAACATTGTCGGCTGGTGTTGAGAGCTTGAGCGCTGTCATTTATTCCTGGGCTATGATGATGTGGTTGATCTTATGCAGATAAATAATAGCGTAGGTAAAGGTGTTTTATTTTTTTTGGGGGGGGGGCTTTATGATTTTGATTGTAAAGGAATCAGTGTTTGTAAATACTCTATCATCCTTTGTCTGGAAGAAGTTATACACATGAAGGGGTTTTATGAGTCAAATATCTCATTGATTTATATGAATCCAGTATAAGAATCAGGATTTTGTACTTGCCCAGACCAGTCTGGAAGTTGAGTTTAGAGAAAACAGGCTACGTTGGATTGTTCTGTCTGTGAATTATCTAGTGTCTCTCAGCGAATTGTCATTTTCTAAACATGCAGTGAATGTAAAGTAGCCTACAATGTATCTCCTCGTTATTTTGAGACCGTGACAATGACAGCTGGCAAACCAGAGCCCAATACAAACTACTGCTGAATGTCTCTGAGCTCTACTCTTCTTCTGTGGTTCAATTTATGGTGTGTAGATTGGATGGATGGATGGATGGATGGATACTGTAGATGGATGGATAGATACTGTGTATGGATAGATACTGTAGATGGATGGATACTGTAGATGGATGGATACTGTAGATGGATGGATGGATACTGTAGATGGATGGATGGATACTGTGTATGGATAGATACTGTAGATGGATGGATACTGTAGATGGATAGATACTGTAGATGGATGGATACTGTAGATGGATGGATACTGTAGATGGATAGATACTGTAGATGGATGGATACTGTGTATGGATGGATACTGTAGATGGATGGATAGATACTGTGTATGGATAGATACTGTAGATGGATGGATACTGTAGATGGATAGATACTGTGTATGGATGGATGGATACTGTAGATGGATGGATACTGTAGATGGATAGATACTGTAGATGGATGGATGGATACTGTAGATGGATGGATACTGTAGATGGATAGATACTGTAGATGGATGGATGGATACTGTAGATGGATGGATACTGTAGATGGATGGATACTGTAGATGGATGGATACTGTAGATGGATAGATACTGTAGATGGATGGATGGATACTGTAGATGGATAGATACTGTAGATGGATGGATACTGTGGATGGATGGATACTGTAGATGGATGGATGGATACTGTAGATGGATGGATGGATACTGTAGATGGATGGATGGATACTGTAGATGGATGGATGGATACTGTAGATGGATGGATGGATACTGTAGATGGATGGATGGATACTGTAGATGGATGGATACTGTAGATGGATGGATACTGTAGATGGATGGATGGATACTGTAGATGGATGGATGGATACTGTAGATGGATGGATACTGTAGATGGATAGATACTGTAGATGGATGGATGGATGGATGGATACTGTAGATGGATAGATACTGTAGATGGATGGATACTGTAGATGGATAGATACTGTAGATGGATGGATGGATACTGTAGATGGATGGATACTGTAGATGGATGGATGGATACTGTAGATGGATGGATGGATACTGTAGATGGATGGATGGATACTGTAGATGGATGGATAGATACTGTAGATGGATGGATGGATGGATGGATGGATGGATGGATACTGTAGATGGATGGATGGATACTGTAGATGGATGGATAGATACTGTAGATGGATGGATGGATGGATGGATGGATGGATGGATACTGTAGATGGATGGATGGATACTGTAGATGGATGGATGGATACTGTAGATGGATGGATACTGTGTATGGATGGATACTGTAGATGGATGGATGGATACTGTAGATGGATGGATAGATACTGTAGATGGATGGATGGATACTGTGGATGGATGGATACTGTAGATGGATAGATACTGTAGATGGATGGATACTGTAGATGGATAGATACTGTAGATGGATGGATGGATACTGTAGATGGATGGATGGATACTGTGTATGGATGGATACTGTAGATGGATGGATGGATACTGTGTATGGATGGATAGATACTGTAGATGGATGGATGGATACTGTAGATGGATAGATGGATACTGTAGATGGATAGATACTGTAGATGGATGGATGGATACTGTAGATGGATAGATACTGTAGATGGATGGATGGATACTGTAGATGGATGGATGGATACTGTAGATGGATGGATACTGTAGATGAATGGATGGATACTGTAGATGGATGGATACTGTAGATGGATGGATGGATGGATGGATACTGTGTATGGATAGATACTGTGTATGGATGGATACTGTGTATGGATAGATACTGTGGATGGATGGATGGATACTGTGTATGGATAGATACTGTAGATGGATAGATACTGTAGATGGATGGATACTGTAGATGGATGGATACTGTAGATGGATGGATGGATGGATACTGTAGATGGATGGATACTGTAGATGGATGGATACTGTAGATGGATGGATACTGTAGATGGATGGATGGATACTGTAGATGGATAGATACTGTAGATGGATGGATACTGTAGATGGATGGATACTGTAGATGGATGGATGGATGGATACTGTAGATGGATGGATACTGTAGATGGATGGATACTGTAGATGGATGGATACTGTAGATGGATGGATACTGTAGATGGATGGATACTGTAGATGGATGGATAGATACTGTGTATGGATGGATGGATACTGTAGATGGATGGATACTGTAGATGGATGGATACTGTAGATGGATGGATACTGTAGATGGATGGATAGATACTGTGTATGGATGGATGGATACTGTAGATGGATGGATACTGTAGATGGATGGATACTGTAGATGGATGGATACTGTAGATGGATGGATACTGTAGATGGATGGATACTGTAGATGGATAGATACTGTAGATGGATGGATAGATACTGTGTATGGATGGATGGATACTGTAGATGGATGGATACTGTAGATGGATGGATACTGTAGATGGATGGATACTGTAGATGGATGGATACTGTAGATGGATGGATACTGTAGATGGATGGATGGATGGATACTGTGTATGGATGGATACTGTAGATGGATGGATGGATGGATACTGTAGATGGATGGATACTGTAGATGGATGGATACTGTAGATGGATGGATACTGTAGATGGATGGATGGATAGATACTGTAGATGGATGGATACTGTAGATGGATGGATGGATACTGTAGATGGATGGATGGATACTGTAGATGGATGGATACTGTAGATGGATGGATACTGTAGATGGATGGATGGATACTGTAGATGGATGGATGGATACTGTAGATGGATGGATAGATACTGTGTATGGATGGATACTGTAGATGGATGGATGGATACTGTGTATGGATGGATACTGTAGATGGATGGATAGATACTGTAGATGGATGGATACTGTAGATGGATGGATACTGTAGATGGATGGATACTGTAGATGGATGGATGGATACTGTAGATGGATAGATACTGTAGATGGATGGATGGATACTGTAGATGGATGGATACTGTAGATGGATAGATACTGTAGATGGATGGATACTGTAGATGGATAGATACTGTAGATGGATGGATACTGTAGATGGATGGATGGATACTGTAGATGGATAGATACTGTAGATGGATAGATACTGTAGATGGATGGATGGATACTGTGTATGGATGGATACTGTAGATGGATGGATGGATACTGTGTATGGATAGATACTGTAGATGGATGGATACTGTAGATGGATGGATACTGTAGATGGATAGATACTGTAGATGGATACTGTAGATGGATGGATACTGTAGATGGATAGATACTGTAGATGGATAGATACTGTAGATGGATGGATGGATACTGTGTATGGATGGATAGATACTGTAGATGGATGGATGGATACTGTGTATGGATAGATACTGTGTATGGATAGATACTGTGTATGGATAGATACTGTGTATGGATAGATACTGTAGATGGATGGATGGATACTGTAGATGGATGGATGGATACTGTAGATGGATGGATGGATACTGTAGATGGATGGATACTGTAGATGGATGGATGGATACTGTAGATGGATGGATACTGTAGATGGATGGATACTGTAGATGGATGGATGGATACTGTAGATGGATGGATACTGTGTATGGATGGATACTGTAGATGGATGGATACTGTAGATGGATGGATACTGTAGATGGATGGATGGATACTGTAGATGGATGGATGGATACTGTAGATGGATGGATGGATACTGTAGATGGATGGATACTGTAGATGGATGGATACTGTAGATGGATGGATAGATACTGTAGATGGATGGATGGATACTGTAGATGGATGGATGGATACTGTAGATGGATAGATACTGTAGATGGATGGATACTGTAGATGGATGGATACTGTAGATGGATGGATGGATACTGTAGATGGATGGATACTGTAGATGGATGGATAGATACTGTAGATGGATGGATGGATGGATGGATGGATGGATGGATACTGTAGATGGATGGATACTGTAGATGGATGGATACTGTAGATGGATGGATACTGTAGATGGATGGATACTGTAGATGGATGGATGGATACTGTGTATGGATGGATACTGTAGATGGATGGATACTGTAGATGGATGGATACTGTAGATGGATGGATACTGTAGATGGATGGATACTGTAGATGGATGGATGGATACTGTAGATGGATGGATGGATACTGTAGATGGATGGATGGATACTGTAGATGGATGGATACTGTAGATGGATGGATACTGTAGATGGATAGACTGAAAAAAATATAAACACAACATGAAGTTTATTTCTCTCAAATGTTGTGCACAAATGTCTTTACATCTCTGTTAGTGAGCATTTCTCCTTTGCCAAGATAATCCATCCACCTGGCAGGTGTGGCACATCAAGAAGCTGAATAAACAGCATGATTATTACACAGGTGCACCTTGAGCTGGGGACAATAAAAGCTAAAATGTGCAGTTTTGTCACACAACACAATGCCACACAGGTCTAAGGTTTTGAAGGAGCGCACAATTGGCATGCTGACTACAGGATTGTCCACCAGAACTGTTGCCAGATAATTTAATGTTAATTTCTCTACTATAAGCCGCCTCCAACGTCGTTTTAGAGAATTTGGCAGTACGTCCAACCGGCCTCACAATCGCAGACCGACGCTTGGCATTCAGGCCAAAGAGTTCAATCTTGGTTTCATCAGACCAGAGAATCTTGTTTCTCATGGTCTGAGAGTCTTTAGGTGCCTTTTGGCAAACTCCAAGCGGGCTGTCATGTGCCTTTTACTGAGGAGTGGCTTCCGTCTGGCCACTCTACCATAAAGGCCTGATTGGTGGAGTGCTGCAGAGATGGTTGTCCTTCTGGAAGGTTCTCCCATCTCCACATAGGAACTCTGGAGCTCTGTCAGTGACCATCGGGTTCTTGGTCACCTCCCTGACCAAGAAGGCCCTTCTCCCCCGATTGCTCAGTTTGGCCGGGCGGACAGTTCTAGGAAGAGTCTTAGTGGTTCCAAACTTCTTCCATTTAAGAATGATGGAGGCCACTGTGTTCTTGGTGACCTTCAATGCTGCAGAAATGTTTTGGTACCCTTCCCCAGATCTGTGCAGCGACACAATCCTGTCTTGGAGCTCTTCGGAAAATTCCTTATACCTCTGGCTTGGTTTTTACTCTGACATGCACTGTCAACTGTGGGACCTTATATAGACAGGTGTGTGCCTTTCCAAATCATGTCCAATCAATTGAATTTACCACAGGTGGACTCCAATCAAGTTGTAAAAACATCTCAAGGGTGATCAATGGAAACAGGATGCACCTGAGCTCCATGAGATAGTCACCCTGGAATGCATTTCAATTGTTGAAAGTTAATTTGTGGAATTTCTTTCCTTCTTAATGTGTTTGAGCCAATCAGTTGTGTTGTGACAACGTAGGGGGGGGGGGGGGGGGGTATACAGAAGATAGCCCTATTTGGTAAAAGACCAAGTCCATATTATGGCAAGAACAGCTCAAATAAGCAAAGAGAAACGACAGTCCATCTTTACTTTAAGACATGAAGGTCAGTCAGTCGCAAGAACCATCAAGCGCTATGAAGAAACTGGCTCTTATGAGGACCGCCACTGGAATGGAAGACCCAGAGTTACCTCTGCTGCAGAGGATAAGTTCATTAGAGTTACCAGCATCAGAAACTGCAGCCCAAATAAATGCTTCACAGAGTTCAAGTAACAGACACATCTCAACAACAACTGTTCAGAGAAGACTGCGTGAATCAGGCCTTCATGGTCGAATTGCTGCAAAGAAACCACTACTAAAGGACACCAATAAGAAGAAGAGACCTGCTTGGGCCAAGTAACACAAGCAATGGACATTAGACCGGTGGAAATTTGTCCTTTGGTCTGATGAGTCCAAATTCGAGACTTTTGGTTCCAACCGCCATGTCTTTGTGAGACACAGAGTAGGTGAATGGATGAGAGAGAGAGAGAGAGGGAGGAGAGAGGGAGGGGAGAGGGAGGAGAGAGGGAGGGGAGAGGGAGGCGGTGGACGAGGGAGGCGGCGAACAAGGGAAGGAGAGGGAGGCGAGGGACGAGGGAAGGATGGAGGCGGGGGACGAGGGTGGAGAGGGAGGAGAGAGAGAGGGAGGGGAGGGAGGCGGAGGAGAGGGAGGAGAGAGAGGGAGGGGAGGGAGGCGGGGGAGGAGAGAGGAGAGGGAGGAGAAAGAGAGGGAGGGGAGGGAGGCGGGGGAGGAGAGAGGAGAGGGAGGAGAGAGAGAGGGAGGGGAGGGAGGAGAGAGAGAGAGAGAGAGAGAGAGGGGGAGGCAGGGGATGAGGGAGGAGAGGGAGGAGAGAGAGAGGGAGGGGAGGGAGTTGGGGGAGGAGGGAGGCGGAGGACAAGGGAAGGAGAGGGAGGCGAGGGACGAGGGAAGGATGGAGGCGGGGGACGAGGGAAGGATGGAGGCGGGGGACGAGGGTGGAGAGAGACGGAGAGAGACTGAGGAGAGGAGAGAGAATGAGGGGAGGGAGAGAGAGGAGAGAGGGGGAGGGAGAGAGAGGAGAGAGGGGGAGGGGGATTAGAGAGACGGAAGGGGAGGAGAGACTGAGGAGAGACTGAGGAGAGAGAGGAGAGTGAGGGGAGGCGGGGGACGCGGGGGACTCGGGGGATGAGGGAGGGAGGAGAGAGACAGGAGAGAGAGGAGGGAGGGGGAGGAGAGACTGAGGAGATGAGGAGAGAGACTGAGGGGAGGGAGAGAGACTGAGGGGGAGGAGAGAGACAGGAGAGAGACGGAGGGGAGGAGAGAGACTGAGGAGATGAGGGAGAGAGGAGATGAGGGGAGAGAGGAGAGAGACTGAGGAGCGAGAGACGGAGGGGGAGGAGTGAGTGAGAGGGAGGCAGGGAAGAGAGAGGGAGGCGAGGGAGGATGAGAGAGGGAGGCGAGATGGAGGAGAGGGAGGCGTGGGAAGAGGAGAGATAGAGGGAGCAGAGGGAGAGGGGGATATATAAATATGAGACAAAGAAACAAAACAGAAAAGGAGAGAACAGAAATCAAGGAGGGAGAGGCGGTTAGTTAGTTTATTGACAATGCCAAGGACACTGACTGTACTCCACACACACATTCACTGCTACTGTTCTCTCTCTGTGGTGCTAAAATATGCAGGTTACTTTACTAATCGCTGTGTTTTGTTTCTCTCTCTGTTTAAACATTCCTTTCATTTAGCCATTTCTCTTTGTTCTCTTTTCTCCTCCTTGATTCGGTCTTATGTAGCAACATTTGAAAAGTTTTTTTTTTTTTACATTGGTTAAAAGCAGAGACACAGCTACAAAATGGTATATCATACACTGCATTTAAAGGAACAATGGGATAGTAATTCTGCTTTGAAAGTTGATAAAGTTGTAATCTCACTTTGAGAAAATGTTATTTTGAATGTTTTGGTACCTACTGGAGAGCTCTTCTTTGTCTACACCCATTCAGCATCGTTCACACCCTGTTAAGCTTTAGCTCCACCCATCTCTTTAAGGGTTGATCCGAGCGTTCTGACCTCACAGCGGCAGTCAAGCACTGGCAAACGTTGTCTAGCTTGCTAGCTACTTCCAGACACAAATGAGAGAACAGCTCACTCTGACCATTTTACTCGCCCTAGCAGAGATGGTTAGGCTGTTTTCATGTAATCCAGATCCAACTGTGCTGCTGGCAACAATTTACGCTTTTTTTGCCAGAGTTTACTGACCCCGGCCATATTCAACGGGTGTTGAGTGTTCGTAAATTCCTCAGTTATTCTGCGCTCTGGCACACTCAGACGACAGTGCTCTGAAAGCTACGTAAACAATTAACCATAATCCCAACTCATGACGTTACTATCCTGCATGAATCTGCAGGTAGCTAACCAACCAGGTTCAATGTTAGCTAGCTAACATTAGGCTATAACTATCAAAGCAAATGGCTCTGAGATACGAATAATATTTTTACACAGATCCTGCACGTAACGTTAGCTAGCGAGCCAGCCAGCTAACATTAGCTAGCTAGCTAACAGTACACTTTAACTTGAAATGAAAACGACTTTCTGTCAAAATTAGAAATGTGTAATATCTGAAAATGTAGCTAGCTAGACTATCTTACCCGTATACATGGATGGACGCGTCTCCCTGTCATGGGTGCCATGGTTGCCCTTAGTTTGAAGATGTAATCCGGAGACGGGTGTTTTCTCTATCTCCTTAGCTATCATACTCTAATTCCACTGATTTCAAAACACAAGTATTGGTCTTCACAAAGTTTTCTGCTTCAGTGTTTTTAGATATTTTTGTCAGATGTTACTATGGTATACTGAAGTATAATTACAAGCATTCCATAAGTGTCAAAGGCTTTTATTGACAATTACATTAAGTTTATGCAAAGAGTCAATATTAGCAGTATTGACCCTTCTTTTTCAAGACCTCTGCAATCCGCCCTGGCATGCTGTCAATTAACTTCTGGGCCACATCCTGACTGATGGCAGCCCATTCTTGCATAATCAATGCTTGGAGTTTGTCAGAATTTGTGGGTTTTTGTTTGTCCACCCGCCTCTTGAGGATCGACCACAAGTAATCAATGGGATTAAGGTCTGGGGAGTTTCCTGGCCATGGACCCAAAATGTCGATGTTTTGTTCCCCAAGCCACTTAGTTATCACTTTTGCCTTATGGCAAGGTGCTCCATCATGCTGGAAAAGGCATTGGTCGTCACCAAACTGTTGGATGGTTGGGAGAAGTTGCTCTCGGAGGATGTGTTGGTACCATTCTTTATTCATGGCTGTGTTCTTAGGCAAAATTGTGAGTGAGCCCACTCCCTTGGCTGAGAAGCAACCCCACACATGAATGGTCTCAGGATGCTTTACTGTTGGCATGACACAGGACTGATGGTAGCGCTCACCTGGTCTTCTCCGGACAAGGTGTTTCCCGGATGCCCCAAACAATCCGAAAGGGGATTCATCAGAGAAAATGACTTCACCCCAGTCCTCAGCAGTCCAATCCCTGTACCTTTTGCAGAATATTAGTCTGTCCCTGATGTTTTTCCTGGAGAGAAGTGGCTTCTTTGCTGTCCTTCTTGACACCAGGCCATCCTCCAAAAGTCTTTGCCTCACTGTGCGTGCAGATGCACTCACACCTGCCTGCTGCCATTCTTGAGCAAGCTCTGCACTGGTGGTGCCCCGATCCCGCAGCTGAATCAACTTTAGGAGACGATCCTGGCGCTTGCTGGGCTTTCTTGGGCGCCCTGACGCCTTCTTCACAACAATTGAACCTCTCTCCTTGAAGTTCTTGATGATCCGATAAATGGTTGATTTAGGTGCAATCTTACTGGCAGCAATATCCTTGCCTGTGAAGCCCTTTTTGTGCAAAGCAATGATGACGGCACGTGTTTCCTTGCAGGTAACCATGGTTAACAGAGGAAGAACAATGATTTCAAGCACCACCCTCCTTTTAAAGCTTCCAGTCTGTTATTCTAACTCAATCAGCATGACAGAGTGATCTCCAGCCTTGTCCTCGTCAACACTCTCACCTGTGTTAACGAGAGAATCACTGACATGATGGCAGCTGGTCCTTTTGTGGCAGGGCTGAAATGCAGTGGAAATGTTTTTTTTGTGATTAAGTTCATTTTCATGGCAAAGAGGGACTTTGCAATTAATTGCAATTCATCTGATCACTCTCCATGACATTCTGGAGTATATGCAAATTGCCATCATAAAAACTGAGGCAGCAGACTTTGAAAATTTATATTTGTGTCATTCTCAAAACTTTTGACCACGACTGTAATACACGATACATTTTTTAAAAAGCCACGTTAGACAGGATTACCTACACATACTGACCAGCTCAAGTAGACAGAAGCGAGCTATATAGCAGACTAATCCGAACTCCTATCTCGGCATGTCCAGCCCACTCATTATCTCAGCCAATCATGGCTAGTGGGAAGGTTGCTGTCTTTTTCTGTGGCTTAACCATCTAGGCTCGTAATTTAACAATTGTATTCGTATTTACAGATGGCATACACGTTTGTTATTAAGGCAAATGAAAGTTCACATGTTCCAGAAGGCATTTCTGCCAAAAAAACCTATAGATTTTTTTTTTTACGTTTATTTATATATATAAATTATACAGCTGCACCATCGAGAGCATCCTGACTGGTTGCATCACCGCCTGGTATGGCAACTGCTTGGCCTCCGACCGCAAGGCACTACAGAGGGTAGTGCGTACGGCCCAGTACATCACTGGGGCCAAGCTTCCTGACATCCAAGACCTCTATACCAGGCGGTGTCAGAGGAAGGCCCTAAAAATTGTCAAAGACTCCAGCCACCCTAGTCATAGACTGTTCTCTCTGCTACCGCACAGCAAGTGGTACCAGAGTGCCAAGTCTAGGTCCAAAAGGCTTCTCAACAGCTTCTACCCCCAAGCCATAAGACTCCTGAACAGCTAATCATGGCTACCCGGACTATTTGCATTGCCCCCCCCACCCCATCTTTTTACGCTGCTGCTACTCTGTTAATTATTTATGCATAGTCACTTTAACTCTACCCACATGTACATATTACTTCAACTACCTCAACTAGCCGGTGCCCCCGCACATTGACTCTGCACCGGTACCCCCCTGTATATATAGCCTCCCTACTGTTATTTTATTTTACTTCTGCTCTTTTTTTTCTCAACACTTTTTTGTTGTTGTTTTATTTTACTTTTTTTATTAAAAATAAATGCACTGTTGGTTAAGGGCTGTAAGTAAGCATTTCACTGTAATGTCTGCACCTGTTGTATTCGGCGCATGTGGCCAATAAAATGTGATTTGATTTGTACTAATATACAGAAGACAAGGAAGCATTGTTGAAGTTTAAAATAAATGACTAATGTAATTTTATTCCAAGCCGTTTTATCCCTTACTTCAACCACACAAAGGATGAAGCTGTTCAAATAAAGTTATGATTGGATAAATAAATAAATGGCCGGATGAGTAAAGTATACAGGATACAGGGATGGAAGACCTAATGGATGAAGGGAGGTTACTTTGGACTGATTGTTCAAGGAATTACTGTATGGTTGAAGGGAGATTGAAGGTTTGGATGGTGTGTGTGTGTGTGTGTGTCTGTGTTTGTGTTCCCCCATTGTTCTGATTGGAAAGTTCTTAATGGTTCCATGGCAGTTAACAGAGAAGTGGACAAAGACCCTTTAACTTTCTGTCTTGAGAATGGATTCAAGATTCGGGCCTCGACTTTGACTTGAGACTGATGACTTGAAATGATCTGGACAGGTTTAGTAACGTTTTTTTTCACTCATTTTGTGGCACAGAGTCACCGTGGCAACAGGGTTTCCATTAGGGAAATGCGGCGCCGGACAACATTACCGGGAAATCCCCCGACCTCAAACCAGCATCGCTACCACCTGACCTGGCCTCCACAATCCCCCAACCTCAACCCAATTGAGATGGTTTGGGATGAGTCGGACGGCAGAGTGAAGGAAAAGCAGCCAACAAGTGCTCAGCATATGTGGGAACTACTTCAAGACTGTTGGAAAAGCATTCCAGGTGAAGCTGGTTGAGAGAATGCCAAGAGTGTGCAAAGCTGTCATCAAGGCCAAAGGGTGACAATTTGAAGAATCTCAAATAAAAAAAAAAAAATTATTTGTTTAACACTTTTTTGGTTACTACATGATTCCATATGTGTTATTTCATAGTTTTGATGTCTTCACTATTATTCTACAATGTAGAAAATAGTACAAATAAAGAAAAACCCTTGAATGAGTAGAATGTGTCCAAACTTTGGACTGGTAGTGTTCATCTCTAAGAAAACCATTGATTCTTCCCAAGGAGCTGTTCTGGTCAGCAGGGAGTATCTAAAAGTTCTAACGGCATCATTTTTGGACTCCTTGACATTCAAGAAACGGGTGAAGAAGGTGGTTAACACGGTCACGTTTGGACTATCCAACTTGAGGTTAATAAGACCTTACCTTCCTCTGGAGGCCACCAAAACTATGACGCTATGATCTTCTCCCATCTGAGATATCGCCTCCTGCTGTTCAGAAGCAGGAGCTGCCATTCTGAAACCCATTGAATCACTTTACAAACATTTCAGATGTATTTACATTTTTTATAACAAACCAAACATTTAACACCGTTGTCACATCATTCACAAACACTATTTATTTCTGTCTGGACAGTATGTAAGCCTTGTCTTTTCCTGCATGACCTTGCCCCTCCGCTGAAGGAAAGCACCTCCAGGGTAACAAGGGCGGTGACTAGAGGAAACTGTGTTGCCACTTTTAAACACAATCAGCCCTCTGTTAGAGCTACAATATACTGGAATGCACTGCCCATGGACTTGAGAAACTGCACTGATTGTATTGCACTTTTAAATGTACATTTTAGTCATTTAGCAGACGCTCTTATCCAGAGCGACTTACAGTTAGTGAGTGCATACATTATTATTTTTTCATACTGGCCCACAACTCTGGCGTTGCAAACGCCATGCTCTACCAACTGAGCTACATCCCCTGCCGGCCATTCCCTCCCCTTACCCTGGACGACGCTGGGCCAATTGTGCGCCGCCCCATGGGTCTCCCGGTCGCGGCCGGCTACGACAGAGCCTGGATTCACTGCCTTAGACCACTACGCCACTCGGGAGACTGGCTTAAATCTAACCAAACCTGTACACCTGAGTTATCTGTGGCTCCTCATATGCAAGTCGACAGCTGACCACAGTGTTTTTATTATGAATAGGTTGTTATAATCATAATGTATTAGATGTAATGTATTTGTGTTTTGTGTTGTTTTTAAGTGAGTATGTGCGTTGTGGATGTGTAATTGCACTTACCTGCCCAGAGACTACGGGTGCCAATTAGCTCTTGGCTAACCCCGGCACATTTTAAATGGTTGTTGCGTTACTGTAATATTGATGTCATGTGCACTGTCCCTGTAAAATAAAAAATAAACAGGAGAGATAGCATAGCGGTGGGTCCAATAGGGAAATACATTTGCCAAAATTATGTAATTACTCCTGTCTATACTCAAATAAATAAATAAAATCATTAAAATACTTAACCAGCAAGCATGGCTTAGCCACAGAAAAATCCAGAATCATTAGTTTTTTATTTTTTATTTTTTTTATTTGCTGTGGATTGTTTGAAATCACAAGCTCGTAGTTCTATGCCAATTTGGGCAGCGCGCGTGGCGATAGGCCTAGCTGGTTATTGAGTTGTTGCTGTCATTGAAAAGCATCTCAAATATGTGTGAAGATAATGTGTCTTGAGTATAATTAAAAAATGTTGAGACAAGAACAAGGGGAGGGGTGTGTGGAGAAGACATAGCCAAGTCTCTCTCCAGAATGGCTCCGCTGTCTCCAGCCAATTCTTGCGCATTAATTGTTTAATTGTGTGAATCTTTTATTAAATTTTTTTTTTTTTTTTTATTTTTTTTTTTTTTTAATTTT
>NW_028160719.1:0-10154 GCF_964263955.1 Coregonus lavaretus
GTGATAACATACAGAAACTCAAGTCCTTTTGTTCACCCGACCTAGAATACCTCACAATTAAATGCCGACCGTATTACCTCCCAAGAGAATTATCTTCATTATAGGCTGTATATTCCTCCTCAAGCCGATAACACGACGGCCCTCAAGGAACTACACTGGACTTTATGCAGACTGGAAACCACATATCCTGAGGCCACATTTATTGTAGCTGGGGATTTGAACATTTGAAATTTGAGGAAAACGCTATGGAAGTTCTATCAAATCATTGACTGTAGTACTCGCTTAGGAAAAACACTAGACCACTGTTAATCGCACTTTCGAGATGCCTACAAGGCCCTCCCCCGCCCTCCCTTCGGTAAATCAGATCACGACTCCATTTTGCTCCTCCCTTCCTATAGGCAGAAACTCAAACAGAACGTACCCGGGCTAAGGTCTATTCAACGCTGGTCTGACCAATCGGAATCCATGCTTCAAGATTGTTTTGATCACACGGACTGGGATATGTTCCGGGTAGCCTCTGAGAATAACACTGACGTTTACACGGTGACTGAGTTCATCAGGAAGTGTATTTGGGGATATTGTTCCCACTGTGACTATTAAAACCTACCCAAACCAGAAACCGTGTATCACCGACTGGTACGGCAACTGCACCGCCCGCAACTGCAGGGCTCTCCAGAGGGTGGTACGATCTGCCGAACGCATCACCGGGGGCACACTGCCTGCCCTCCAGGACACCTACAGCACCCGATGTCACAGGAAGGCCGAAAGGATCATCAAGGACATCATCCACCCGAGCCACGGCCTGTTGACCCCGCTATCATCCAGAAGGCGAGGTCAGTACAGGTGCATCAAAGCTTGGACCGAGAGACTAAAAAACAGCTTCTATCTCAAGGCCATCAGACTGTTAAACAGCCATCACTAGCCGGCTACCACCCGGTTACTCAACCCTGCACCTTAGAGGCTGCTGCCCTATATACATAGGCATGGAATCACTGGTCACTTTAATAATGGAACACTAGTCACTTTAATCATGTTCACATTCTGCTTTATTCATCTCATATGTACAGTTGAAGTCGGTAGTTTACATCCACTTAGGTTTGGAGTCATTAAAACTCGTTTTTCAAGCACTCCACAAAATGTCTTGTTAACAAACTATAGTTTTGGCAAGTCGGTTAGGACATCTACTTTGTGCGTGACACAAGTCATTTTTCCAATAATTGTTTACAGACAGATTATTTAACTTATAATTCACTGTATCACAATTCCAGCGGGTCAGAAGTTTACATACACTAAGTTAGTCTTCAGAACATTTCAAGAACATTTAGAAAATGATATATTTAAGTATATGCAAATTAAAAGCAGATTAGAATACATCTCCTTTGTGTTTCTCTCCAGATTTACCAGCAATTCTCATTTGAGTGATATAGAGACACACGACATTTTCATTTCATTCATAGGACATTTGAACAGCATTTAATCATACAAACAAACAAAACCATATTATGTACATTATGAACTTGCAATGCTTTGTTCCCAAGCCAGGTCTTTTATCCTCTGCACCACCAGGGAAGCTCTTCTGCTTCCTTTTTATTCCCAGTATATAGCCACGGCAGTATGGTCAATCAGGAATTCCTTGCTTCCTTTTTAGCCTTAGAAATAACTAACCCAGGTAAATACTGGTAACTGGGTCATTCACCATCACTTTCACCCATCCTCTTTATATGCTGAGTACTTCTGGACCCATGTTTACAAGGTATCCAAGACCACGAGCGCTGATCTAGTATCACTTTTGGTTTTCAGATCATGAGAAATAAGGCAGGGGGGAACCATATTAAGCGACTCAAAGTAGGAATTATATAGGGTGCGTTTAAAAAAAGTTGAACAGTACATTTTTACACAATGTTCTATTTTTTCCCCCAGTTAGTCTAAATTCTGCATTTCTGACTGGATTTATAAATCTGAATGAAATAAAGACGTCCTCTCTTTTAGTAGACTATATCTGAGCCTCCATGTCACATTTCCTTTCCAAGACAAACATGGTTAAAGAAAATGTGTTATTGAACCTGTAATCTTCAGATCAGCAGCCAGATCATTGACCTGCTGCGCCACCAGGGGTCAGCTGGGGCCTTGTGTTATTTGTTTTCAGTCAAATATGATCAATCAGGACACAGAACACAATTTCTGAGTTAAACAGTCTGTCAGAGCGGAGTCTTTGAAATATGGGGTGTCCGGGGTGGGCAGGGTCGGCGATGATCTTACCTGCATGCTTCGTTGTCCTTTGAGGCTGCAGGTCCTCGATGGAGGGAAAGTGACAGCCGATGACCTTTTCCACGGACTGGACGATGTGCTGCAGTTTGCCCTTGCAGCGGGCAGGTGCATACCTAAACCAGACGGTGATAGAAGAGGTGAGGAGGGACTCGGTGATGGATGTGTAGAACTGAACCAGAAGTGTCCGAGAGAGTTTGAGTTTCCTCAGCTGGCGCAGATCCTCTGTCAAATCTTCTTGGTCACCACTGTCATGTTGTCCTACCACTTGGGGTTGTGGGAGATGATGGTCCCCAAGAATTTGAATGACTTGGCCGTGCTGACGGCTGAGACATCAACCTTGAGGGGGAGAGATGGTGTGGGGCATTTCCTGTAGTCAACCACCATCTCCACTGTTTTGACTGTGTTGAGTTCCAGGTTGTTCACATCAGTGTTCATAGATGTGTTCATAAAGATTAGGTAAATGTTTAGCATGCCTGAACTATCCCTTTAACAGCGTTGTATCCTGTATGTCAGGCCCTCTGCAGAGGACAGTGTAGGGTGCTGTATGTCAGGCCCTCTGCAGAGGACAGTGTAGGGTGCTGTATCAGGGACCAGAGGACAGTGTAGGGTGCTGTATCAGGGACCAGAGGACAGTGTAGGGTGCTGTATCAGGGACCAGAGGACAGTGTAGGGTGCTGTATCAGGGACCAGAGGACAGTGTAGGGTGCTGTATCAGGGACCAGAGGACAGTGTAGGGTGCTGTATGTCAGGCCCTCTGCAGAGGACAGTGTAGGGTGCTGTATCAGGGACCAGAGGACAGTGTAGGGTGCTGTATCAGGGACCAGAGGACAGTGTAGGGTGCTGTATCAGGGAACAGAGGACAGTGTAGGGTGCTGTATCAGGGACCAGAGGACAGTGTAGGGTGCTGTATCAGGGACCAGAGGACAGTGTAGGGTGCTGTATCAGGGAACAGAGGACAGTGTAGGGTGCTGTATCAGGGACCAGAGGACAGTGTAGGGTGCTGTATCAGGGAACAGAGGACAGTGTAGGGTGCTGTATCAGGGACCAGAGGACAGTGTAGGGTGCTGTATCAGGGACCAGAGGACAGTGTAGGGTGCTGTATTCTAAAGTGATCAGTCTGTATTGTACAGGACACGAATCACCCTGGGCAGGACAGAGCAGAGCAGAGCTGGAAGGATGGAAGGCTATCTTTCTAAGGACGTACAAGGACGTTTATCAATCAGCAGTACTGTGTTCCAAATGGCACCCTATTCCCTATCTAGCTCACTAGTTTTGACCACTACAAAGGGCATAGGGTGCCATTTGGGACACACAGTTTTCTAAGGGGATGCCCTTGAAGCCCTCCAAGCCCTCATATTTCTCCAACCCCCTCACATGCAACTGCCCCCCCCACTGTTAGCCTTGTGCAGTGCGTGTATTCACGCGTAAGCACACGTGTGTACGTGCGTGTATGACTGTGTACATTTGTGTATGTGTGTGCACGTCTGTGTGTGTGTGTGCACGTCTGTGTGTGTGTGTGCACGTCTGTGTGTGTGTGTGTGTGTATGATGCAACTGTATGTTTTGTCTTCATTTGCCACGGCCATGGGTTGATGGGTATCATGATATATCATTAGGAATCCATTGTAATTAGATGGAATTGTACAGTAATCTAGATATAGTTCTATATTCCATTACAGTACACCCACACATTCTCCCTTGACCCTTACAGCATTAAATCTTAAGGACATGTACAATTGAACAGAAGGCGCTTGCATTGTGTGTAATTATTGCGATGTACAGCGTTCCCTATTCTAGAATGAATCATAAATGAACAGGATAAACCCTGCGTGGCCATCTTTGTATCATTTTAATAACATACTGAACTTTATAGGTTGGTTCAAATTCAATCCCAGAACAAGAGCAAAGGACCTTGTGAAGATGCTGGAGGAAACAGGTACAAAAGTATCTATATCCACAGTAAAACAAGTCCTATTTCAACATAACCTGAAAGGCCGCTCAGCAAGGAAGAAGCCACTGCTCAAAAACTGCCATATCAAAAGCCAGACTACGGTTTGCAACTGCACATGGGGTCAAAGATCGTACTTTTTGGAGAAATGTCCTCTGGTCTGATGAAACAAAAATAGAACTGTTTGGCCATAATGACCATCCTTATGTTTGGAGGAAAAAGGGGGTAGCTTGCAAGCCGAAGAACACCATCCCAACCGTAAAGCACGGGGGTGGCAGCATCATGCTGTGGGGGTGCTTTGCTGCAGGAGGGACTGGTGCACTTCACAAAATAGATGGTATCATGAGGAAGGAAAATTATGTGGATATATTGAAACAACTTCTCAAGACAACAGTCAGGAAGTTAAAGCTTGGTCGCAAATGGGTCTTCCAAATGGACAATGACCCCAAGCATACTTCCAAAGTTTTGGCAAAATGGCTTAAGGACAACAAAGTCAAGGTATTGGAGTGGCCATCACAAAGCCCTGACCTCAATCCTATAGAACATTTGTGGGCAGAACTGAAAAAGTGTGTGCGAGCAGGGAGGCCTACAAACCTGACTCAGTTACACCAGCTCTGTCAGGAGGAATGGGCCAAAATTCACCCAACTTATTGTGGTAAGCTTGTGGAAGGCTACCCGAAACGTTTGATCCAAGTTAAACAATTTAAAGGCAATGCTACCAAATACTAATTGAGTGTATGTAAACTTCTGACCCACTGGGAATGTGATGAAATAAATAAAAGCTGAAATAAATCATTCTCTCTACTATTATTCTGACATTTCACATTCTTAAAATAAAGTGGTGATCCTAACTGACCTAAGACAGAGATGTTTACTAGGAGTAAATGTCAGGAATTGTGAAAACTGGTTTAAATGTATTTGGCTAAGGTGTATGTAAACTTCCGACTTCAACTGTAAGTATTCAGACCCTTTGCTATGAGACTCAAAATTGAGCTCAGGTGCATCCTTCTTCCATTGATCATCATTTAGATGTTTCTACAACTTGATTGGAGTCCACCTGTGGTAAATTCAATTAACTGGACATGATTTAGAAAGGCACACACCTGTCTATATATGGTCCCACAGTTGACAGTGCATGTCAGAGCAAAAACCAAGCCATGAGGTCGAAGGAATTGTCCGTAGAGCTCCGAGACAGGATTGTGTCGAGGCACAGATCTGAGGAAGGGTACCAAAACATTTCTGCAGCATTGAAGGTCCCCAAGAACACAGTGGCCTCCATCATTCTTAAATGGAAGGAGTTTGGAACCACCAAGACTCTTCCTAGAGCTGGCCACCCGGCCAAACTGAGTAATCGGGGGAGAAGGGCCTTGGTCAGGGAGGTGACCAAGAACCCGACGGTACAGAGTTCCTCTGTGAAGATGGGAGAACCTTCCAGAAGGACAACCATCTCTGCAGCACTCCATCAATAATGCTGTAACGCAACAAAATGTGGAAAAAGGGAAGGGGTCTGAATACTTTCAGAAGAAACTGTATCTAAACTATCTTAGCTAAACTATCTAAACTATCTAAACTATATTAGGCTACACTATCTAAACTATGTACACTATCTAGGGCTAAACTATATACACTATCTAGGACTAAACTATATACACTAAGAATTAGAATTCCGGCTCTCACAGACCTGTTAGTTTTTCTTGAAGAAGCCCTCCTGTTCTCTACTCATTACCTGTATTAACTGCACCTGTTTGAACTCGTTACCTGTATAAAAGACACCTGTCCACACACTCAATCAAACAGACTCCAACCTCTCCACAATGGCCAAGACCAGAGAGCTGTGTAAGGACATCAGGGATAAAATTGTAGACCTGCACAAGGCTGGGATGGGCTACAGGACAATAGGCAAGCAGCTTGGTGAGAAGGCAACAACTGTTGGCACAATTATTAGAAAATGGAAGAAGTTCAAGATGACGGTCAATCACCCTCGGTCTGGGGCTCCATGCAAGATCTCACCTCGTGGGGCATCAATAATCATGAGGAAGGTGAGGGATCAGCCCAGAACTACACGGCAGGAACTGGTCAGTGACCTGAAGAGAGCTGGGACCACAGTCTCAAAGAAAACCATTAGTAACACACTACGCCGTCATGGATTAAAATCCTGCAGCGTACGCAAGGTCCCCCTGCTCAAGCCAGCGCATGTCCAGGCCCGTCTGAAGTTTGCCAATGACCATCTGGATGATCCAGAGGAGGAATGGGAGAAGGTCATGTGGTCTGATGAGACAAAAATAGAGCTTTTTGGTCTAAACTCCACTCGCCGTGTTTGGAGGAAGAAGAAGGATGAGTACAACCCCAAGAACACCATCTCAACCGTGAACCATGGAGGTGGAAACATCATTCTTTGGGGTCTGAATACTTTCCGAAGAAACTGTATCTAAACTATCTTAGCTAAACTATCTAAACTATCTAAACTATATTAGGCTACACTATCTAAACTATGTACACTATCTACGGCTAAACTATATACACTATCTAGGACTAAACTATATACACTATCTAGGGCTAAACTATATACGCTATCTAGGACTAAACTATATACACTATCTAAACTATATACACTATCTAGGACTAAACTATATACACTATCTAGTACTAAACTATATACACTATCTAGGACTAAACTATATACACTATCTAAACTATATACACTATCTAGGACTAAACTTTATACACTCTCTAGGACTAAACTATGTACACTATCTAGGACTAAACTATATACACTATCTAAACTATGTACACTATCTAGGACAAAACTATATACACTATCTAAACTATATACACTATCTAGGACTAAACTTTATACACTATCTAGGACTAAACTATGTACACTATCTAGGACTAAACTACATAAACTATCTAGGACTAAACTATATACACTATCTAAACTATATACACTATCTAGGACTAAACTATATACACTATCTAAACTATATACACTATCTAGGACTAAACTTTATACACTATCTAGAACTAAACTATGTACACTATCTAGGACTAAACTATATAAACTATCTAGGACTAAACTATATACACTATCTAAACTATATACACTATCTAGGACTAAACTATATACACTATCTAAACTATATACACTATCTAGGACTAAACTTTTTACACTATCTAGGACTAAACTATGTACACTATCTAGGACTAAACTATATAAACTATCTAAACTATGTACACTATCTAGGACAAAACTATATACACTATCTAAACTATATACACTATCTAGGACTAAACTATATACACTATCTAGGACTAAACTATATACACTATCTAGGACTAAACTTTATACACTATCTAAACTATGTACACTATCTAGGACAAAACTATATACACTATCTAAACTATATACACTATCTAGGACTAAACTTTATACACTATCTAGGACTAAACTATGTACACTATCTAGGACTAAACTATATAAACTATCTAGGACTAAACTATATACACTATCTAAACTATATACACTATCTAGGACTAAACTATATACACTATCTAAACTATATACACTATCTAGGACTAAACTTTATACACTATCTAGAACTAAACTATGTACACTATCTAGGACTAAACTATATAAACTATCTAGGACTAAACTATATACACTATCTAAACTATATACACTATCTAGGACTAAACTATATACACTATCTAAACTATATACACTATCTAGGACTAAACTTTTTACACTATCTAGGACTAAACTATGTACACTATCTAGGACTAAACTATATACACTATCTAGGACTAAACTATATACACTATCTAAACTATATACACTATCTAGGACAAAACTATATACACTATCTAGGACTAAACTATATACACTATCTAAACTATATACACTATCTAGGACTAAACTATATACACTATCTAGGACTAAACTATATACACTATCTAGGACTAAACTATATACACTATCTAAACTATATACACTATCTAGGACTAAACTTTATACACTATCTAGGACTAAACTATATACACTATCTAGGACTAAACTATATACACTATCTAAACTATATACACTATCTAGGACTAAACGTTATACACTATCTAGGACTAAACTATGTACACTATCTAGGACTAAACTATATACACTATCTAGGACTAAACTATGTACACTATCTAGGACTAAACTATATAAACTATCTAGGACTAAACTATATACACTATCTAAACTATATACACTTTCTAGGACTAAACTATATACACTATCTAGGACTAAACTATATACACTATCTAAACTATGTACACTATCTAGGACTAAACTATATACACTATCTAGGACTAAACTATATACACTATCTAGGACTAAACTATATACACTATCTAAACTATATACACTAACTAGGACTAAACTATATACACTATCTAGGACTAAACTATATACACTATCTAGGACTAAACTATATACACTATCTAGGACTAAACTATATACACTATCTTGGACTAAACTATATGCACTATCTAGGACTAAACTATATACACTATCTAAACTATATACACTATCTAGGACTAAACTATATACACTATCTAGGACTAAAATATATACACTATCTAAACTATATACACTATCTAGGGCTAAACTATATACACTATCTAAACTATATACACTTTCTAGGACTAAACTATATATACTATCTAGGACTAAACTATATACACTATCTAGGACTAAACTATATACACTATCTAAACTATATACACTATCTAGGACTAAACTATATACACTATCTAGGACTAAACTATATACACTATCTAGGACTAAACTATATACACTATCTAGGACTAAACTATATACACTATCTAGGGCTAAACTATATACACTATCTAGGACTAAACTATATACACTTTCTAGGACTAAAGGAACAAACCCATCTGGTTGAATGGAAGGCTAACTCTCTCAAGCCAAAACTCTCATCCTACGCAACATTTTACTGTTTTCAACTGTATTTCTGTATCCTTTCCAAGATCTCCTTTCCATTGTGTTGAACAAGGTTCACGTCATGTCTCCCGCCTCATGCCCTCTGCTCTCACCTTAATGTGGTTCAATGGAAGGTTAGGGCTAAGGTAACACTAGTCTTAGATATCCTTACTATTTGTATACACACAGACTGCATATACACACAGACTGCATATACACACAAACTGCATATACTTGCATACTTTGGCCCTCAGGACCCCTGACAGTAGTTATACAATGTTCACATTTAAGCCACACCGGAACACAGGAGACACGTAATGCGTTGCTAATTTCTTTGTTCAGAAACACTTCATCCTAAGCCCCCCCCCCCCCATCTCCTCTCCTCAGTCGACCCACTCCAGCTCCCTCTCAGGTTCCATTAGAGGCTGTAGTTCATTCTTGGGTACAGGATCCCAGCGCTCCAGGCACTCTAAAACATATTCACACACACTTAACAATTCTGCAGTGACTATTTTTTATTTTTTATTTCACCTTTATTTAACCAGGTAAGCCAGTTGAGAACAAGTTCTCATTTACAACTGCGACCTGGCCAAGATAAAGCAAAGCAGTGCGATAAAAACAACAACACAGAGTTACATCTGGGATAAAACAAAACATAAAGTCAAAAATACAACAGAAAATATATATACAGTTCAATATATATATGAACTGTATATATGTAACTGACTACATGGTAACTCTTCATAGAAAAGATGAACAAATGATTGAACACGGGGTGCTGTGGTACAGAACAGTGAAGCATTCTGTATTGAGGGTGCTGTGGTACAGAACAGTGAAACATTCTGTATTGAGGGTGCTGTGGTACAGAACAGTGAAGCATTCTGTATTGAGGGTGCTGTGGTACAGAACAGTGAAGCATTCTGTATTGAGGGTGCTGTGGTAAAGAACAGTGAAGCATTCT
>NW_028160718.1:0-35000 GCF_964263955.1 Coregonus lavaretus
TGAGCTTGTTAAACTGTAGTAGGGTCCACATAGATACTAGTCATGCTGGTGTAGTCTATAGCTGAGCTGGTTAAACTGTAGTAGGGTCCACATAGATACTAGTCATGCTGGTGTAGTCTATAGCTGAGCTGGTTAAACTGTAGTAGGGTCCACATAGATACTAGTCATGCTGGTGTAGTCTATAGCTGAGCTGGTTAAACTGTAGTAGGGTCCACATAGATACTAGTCATGCTGGTGTAGTCTATAGCTGAGCTGGTTAAACTGTAGTAGGGTCCACATAGATACTAGTCATGCTGGTGGTGATGGTCCTCAGATATAATACTCTGTTTTTCTGTACAATTATTTTTGTCTGACTGATTTAATCTTCAGAGTGTAATTAAAAAGTAATAACGTATTTTTATCAAATGCAATGTTTTAATCTTATACATTTACATTAATCATGATGTATGCTGTTAATGTGTGTTGGTTGTCATTCAGAACCATTGAAATGTTTTCTCGATTGGTTCTCTGTCTCAATGTCATTTTCCTCAGTATCATGGAACAGGTAGTGTTACTTACTTGCTAATTGAACTATATGGGCCGGTTTCCCGGACACAGATGAAGCCTAGTCCTAGACCAAAAAGCAAGTTCAATGGAGATGTCCGGGAAACCGGCCCTAAATTTGGCATCTTTTATTCTCCCATCCTGCTCAGTCAAGCAACATTAAACCTGTCCAGCAGGTGGTGCTATTAACCAAACAATAAAAACCCATCAGATATCTTGTCTTGCAACTCAGTATATCAGTAATGTTCAGAATTGTACTTTAATATCATTGGAGATTGATGGTCTTTTTAATTCACTACCCAGAGTCAGGAACAGATGAAGTTAGGTCTGTTACTGTTCAGTTATTAAATATGATTCATGGTGATGGGAAATAAAAAATCCATCTAGTAGTAGTTTTCCTTTGCTATTTATTCCAAGGTGTGTCTTTAACTTGTAAATGGATTGTGTTGAAGCTGGCATGTGGTGTGGATGATAGAATAGAGTGAATAGAGGAGAGAAGAGAGGAGGAGAGGAGAACATCATATAGAAGACAGATAAGATAGAGAGACAATTCATACCCAGGGGAGTTACTGACTCTGGCCCAAATGACACCCTGTTCCCTACGTAGTGCACTAGGCTACTTCTGACCAGATCAAAAGTAGTGCACTACATAGGGAATAGGGTGGAGATTGGAGATTTGCTCACTGGCATTATAATATTAGAATATCATACTGTAAAGTTAGTGGTTGCCTCATTAGAATATCATACTGTAATGTTAGTGGTTGCCTCGTTAAAATATCATACTGTAATGTTAGTGGTTGCCTCATTAGAAAATCATACTGTACTGTTAGTGGTTGCCTCATTAGAATATCATACTGTAATGTTAGTGGTTGCCTCATTAGAATATCACACTGTAATGTTAGTGGTTGCCTCGTTAGAATATCATACTGTAATGTTAGTGGTTGCCTCATTAGAATATCATACTGTAATGTTAGTGGTTGCCTCATTAGAAAATCATACTGTAATGTTAGTGGTTGCCTCATTAGAATATCATACTCTAATGTTAGTGGTTGCCTCATTAGAAAATCATACTGTAATGTTAGTGGTTGTCTCATTAGAATATCATACTGTAATGTTAGTGGTTGCCTCATTAGAATATCATACTGGAATGTTAGTGGTTGCCTCATTAGAATATCATAATGTAATGTTAGTGGTTGCCTCATTAGAATATCATACTGGAATGTTAGTGGTTGCCTCATTAGAATATCATTATGTTAGTGGTTGCCTCGTTAGAATATTAAAAAATCATACTGTAATGTTAGTGGTTGCCACGTTAAAATATTTGAATATCATACTGTAGTATTATTGGTTGCCTCATTATAATATCATAGTGTAATGTTAGTGGTTGCCTCATTAGAATATCATACTGTAATGTTAGTGGTTGCCTCATTAGAATATCATACTGTAATGTTAGTTGTTGCCTCATTAGAATATCATACTGTAATGTTAGTGGTTGGCTCGTTAGAATATCATACTGTAATGTTAGTGGTTGGCTCATTAGAATATCATACTGTAATGTTAGTGGTTGCCTCATTAGAATATCATACTGTAATGTTAGTGGTTGCCTCATTAGAATATCATACTGTAATGTCAGTGGTTGCCTCATTAGAATATCATACTGTAATGTTAGTGGTTGCCTCATTAGAATATCGTACTGTAATGTTAGTGGTTGCCTCATTAGAATATAATACTGTAATGTTAGTGGTTGCCTCATTAGAATATCATACTGTAATGTTAGTGGTTGCCTCATTAGAATATCATACTGTAATGTTAGTGGTTGCCTCATTAGAATATTGTTATGTTAGTGGTTGCCTCGTTAGAATATTAGAAAATCATACTGTAATGTTAGTGGTTGCCTCATTAGAATATTTGAATATCATACAGGAATGTTAGTGGTTTTCTCATTAGAATATCATACTGTAATGTTAGTGGTTGCCTCATTACAATATCGTTATGTTAGTGGTTGCCTCGTTAGAATGTCATTGTAATGTTAGTGGTTGCCTCGTTAAAATATTAGAATATCATACTGTAGTATTATTGGTTCCCTCATTAGAATATCATACTGTAATGTTAGTGGTTGCCTCATTAGAATATCATACTGTAATGTTAGTGGTTGCCTCATTAGAATATCATTGTAATGTTAGTGGTTGCCTCGTTAAAATATTAGAATATCATACTGTAGTATTATTGGTTTCCTCATTAGAATATCATACTGTAATGTTAGTGGTTACCTCGTTAGAATATCATTGTAATGTTAGTGGTTGCCTCGTTAAAATATTAGAAAATCATACTGTAGTATTATTGGTTGCCTCATTAGAATATCATATTGTAATGCTAGTGGTTGCCTCATTAGAACATCATACTGTAATGTTAGTGGTTGCCTCATTAGAATATCATACTGTAATGTTAGTGGTTGCCTCATTAGAATATCATACTGTAATGTTAGTGGTTGCCTCGTTAGAATATCATACTGTAATGTTAGTGGTTGCCTCGTTAGAATATTATAATGTAATGTTAGTGGTTGCCTCATTAGAATATTAGAATATCATACTGTAATGTTAGCGGTTGCTTCATTAGACTATCATACTGTAATGTTAGTGGTTGCCTCATTAGAATATCATACTGTACTGTTAGTGGTTGCCTCATTAGAATATCATACTTTAATGTTAGTGGTTGCCTCATTAGAAATCATACTGTAAAGTTAGTGGTTGCCTCGTTAGAATATTATACTGTAATGTTAGTGGTTGCCTCATTAGAATATCATAATGTAATGTTAGTGGTTGCCTCATTAGAATATCATACTGTAATGTTAGTGGTTGCCTCATTAGAATATCATTGTAATGTTAGTGGTTGCCTCGTTAAAATAGTAGAATATCATACTGTAGTATTATTGGTTGCCTCTTTAGAATATCATACTGTAATGTTAGTGGTTGCCTCATTAAAATATTAGAATATCATACTGTAGTATTATTAGTTGCCTCATTAGAATATCATACTGTAATGTTAGTGGTTGCCTCATTAGAATATCATACTGTAGTGTTAGTGGTTGCCTCATTAGAATATCATACTGTAATGTTAGTGGTTGCCTCATTAGAATATCATACTGTAATGTTAGTGGTTGCCTCGTTAGAATATTATTATGTAATGATAGTGGTTGCCTCATTAGAATATTAGAATATCATACTGTAATGTTAGTGGTTGCCTCATTAGACTATCATACTGTAATGTTAGTGGTTGCCTTATTAGAATATCATACTGTAATGTTAGTGGTTGCCTCAGAGTATTATACTGTAATGTTAGTGGTTGCCTCATTAGAATATCATACTGTAATGTTAGTGGTTGCCTCATTAGAATATCATACTGTAATGTTAATGGTTGCCTCATTAGAATATCATACTGTAATGTTAGTGGTTGCCTCATTAGAATATCATACTGTAATGTTAGTGGTTGGCTCGTTAGAATATCATACTGTAATGTTAGTGGTTGCCTCATTAGAATATCATACTGTAATGTTAGTGGTTGCCTCATTAGAATATCATACTGTAATGTTAGTGGTTGCCTCATTAGAATATCATACTGTAATGTCAGTGGTTGCCTCGTTAAAATATCATACTGTAATGTTGGTGGTTGCCTCATTAGAATATCATACTGTAATGTTAGTGGTTGCCTCATTAGAATATCATACTGTAATGTTAGTGGTTGCCTCATTAGAATAACATACTGTAATGTTAGTGGTTGCCTCGTTATAATATCATACTGTAATGTTAGTGGTTGCCTCGTTAGAATATTATAATGTAATGTTAGTGGTTGCATCATTAGAATATTAGAATATCATACTGTAATGTTAGCGGTTGCTTCATTAGACTATCATACTGTAATGTTAGTGGTTGCCTCATTAGAATATCATACTGTAATGTTAGTGGTTGCCTCATTAGAATATCATACTTTAATGTTAGTGGTTGCCTCATTAGAAATCATACTGTAAAGTTAGTGGTTGCCTCGTTAGAATATTATTATGTAATGATAGTGGTTGCCTCATTAGAATATTAGAATATCATACTGTAATGTTAGTGGTTGCCTCATTAGACTATCATACTGTAATGTTAGTGGTTGCCTTATTAGAATATCATACTGTAATGTTAGTGGTTGCCTCATTAGAGTATGATACTGTAATGTTAGTGGTTGCCTCATTAGAATATCATACTGTAATGTTAGTGGTTGCCTCATTAGAATATCATACTGTAATGTTAGTGGTTGGCTCGTTAGAATATCATACTGTAATGTTAGTGGTTGCCTCATTAGAATATCATACTGTAATGTTAGTGGTTGCCTCATTAGAATATCATACTGTAATGTTAGTGGTTGCCTCATTAGAATATCATACTGTAATGTCAGTGGTTGCCTCGTTAAAATATCATACTGTAATGTTGGTGGTTGCCTCATTAGAATATCATACTGTAATGTTAGTGGTTGCCTCATTAGAATATCATACTGTAATGTTAGTGGTTGCCTCATTAGAATATCATACTATAATGTTAGTGGTTGCCTCGTTAGAATATCATACTATAATGTTAGTGGTTGCCTCATTAGAATATCGTTATGTTAGTGGTTGCCTCGTTAGAATATTAGAAAATCATACTGTAATGTTAGTGGTTGCCTCATTAGAATATTAGAATATCATACATGAATGTTAGTGTTTGCCTCATTAGAATATCATACTGTAATGTTAGTGGTTGCCTCATTAGAATATTAGAATATCATACAGGAATGTTAGTGGTTGCCTCATTAGAATATCATACTGTAATGTTAGTGGTTACCTCGTTAGAATATCATTATAATGTTAGTGGTTGCCTCGTTAAAATATTAGAAAATCATACTGTAGTATTATTGGTTGCCTCATTAGAATATCATATTGTAATGCTAGTGGTTGCCTCATTAGAACATCATACTGTAATGTTAGTGGTTGCCTCATTAGAATATCATACTGTAATGTTAGTGGTTGCCTCATTAGAATATCATACTGTAATGTTAGTGGTTGCCTCGTTAGAATATCATACTGTAATGTTAGTGGTTGCCTCGTTAGAATATTATAATGTAATGTTAGTGGTTGCCTCATTAGAATATTAGAATATCATACTGTAATGTTAGTGGTTGCTTCATTAGACTATCATACTGTAATGTTAGTGGTTGCCTCATTAGAATATCATACTGTACTGTTAGTGGTTGCCTCATTAGAATATCATACTTTAATGTTAGTGGTTGCCTCATTAGAAATCATACTGTAAAGTTAGTGGTTGCCTCGTTAGAATATTATACTGTAATGTTAGTGGTTGCCTCATTAGAATATCATAATGTAATGTTAGTGGTTGCCTCATTAGAATATCATACTGTAATGTTAGTGGTTGCCTCATTAGAATATCATTGTAATGTTAGTGGTTGCCTCGTTAAAATAGTAGAATATCATACTGTAGTATTATTGGTTGCCTCTTTAGAATATCATACTGTAATGTTAGTGGTTGCCTTGTTAGAATATCATTGTAATGTTAGTGGTTGCCTCATTAAAATATTAGAATATCATACTGTAGTATTATTAGTTGCCTCATTAGAATATCATACTGTAATGTTAGTGGTTGCCTCATTAGAATATCATACTGTAGTGTTAGTGGTTGCCTCATTAGAATATCATACTGTAATGTTAGTGGTTGCCTCATTAGAATATCATACTGTAATGTTAGTGGTTGCCTCGTTAGAATATTATTATGTAATGATAGTGGTTGCCTCATTAGAATATTAGAATATCATACTGTAATGTTAGTGGTTGCCTCATTAGACTATCATACTGTAATGTTAGTGGTTGCCTTATTAGAATATCATACTGTAATGTTAGTGGTTGCCTCAGAGTATTATACTGTAATGTTAGTGGTTGCCTCATTAGAATATCATACTGTAATGTTAGTGGTTGCCTCATTAGAATATCATACTGTAATGTTAATGGTTGCCTCATTAGAATATCATACTGTAATGTTAGTGGTTGCCTCATTAGAATATCATACTGTAATGTTAGTGGTTGGCTCGTTAGAATATCATACTGTAATGTTAGTGGTTGCCTCATTAGAATATCATACTGTAATGTTAGTGGTTGCCTCATTAGAATATCATACTGTAATGTTAGTGGTTGCCTCATTAGAATATCATACTGTAATGTCAGTGGTTGCCTCGTTAAAATATCATACTGTAATGTTGGTGGTTGCCTCATTAGAATATCATACTGTAATGTTAGTGGTTGCCTCATTAGAATATCATACTGTAATGTTAGTGGTTGCCTCATTAGAATAACATACTGTAATGTTAGTGGTTGCCTCGTTAGAATATAATACTGTAATGTTAGTGGTTGCCTCGTTAGAATATTATAATGTAATGTTAGTGGTTGCATCATTAGAATATTAGAATATCATACTGTAATGTTAGCGGTTGCTTCATTAGACTATCATACTGTAATGTTAGTGGTTGCCTCATTAGAATATCATACTGTAATGTTAGTGGTTGCCTCATTAGAATATCATACTTTAATGTTAGTGGTTGCCTCATTAGAAATCATACTGTAAAGTTAGTGGTTGCCTCGTTAGAATATTATTATGTAATGATAGTGGTTGCCTCATTAGAATATTAGAATATCATACTGTAATGTTAGTGGTTGCCTCATTAGACTATCATACTGTAATGTTAGTGGTTGCCTTATTAGAATATCATACTGTAATGTTAGTGGTTGCCTCATTAGAGTATGATACTGTAATGTTAGTGGTTGCCTCATTAGAATATCATACTGTAATGTTAATGGTTGCCTCATTAGAATATCATACTGTAATGTCAGTGGTTGCCTCATTAGAATATCATACTGTAATGTTAGTGGTTGGCTCGTTAGAATATCATACTGTAATGTTAGTGGTTGCCTCATTAGAATATCATACTGTAATGTTAGTGGTTGCCTCATTAGAATATCATACTGTAATGTTAGTGGTTGCCTCATTAGAATATCATACTGTAATGTCAGTGGTTTCCTCGTTAAAATATCATACTGTAATGTTGGTGGTTGCCTCATTAGAATATCATACTGTAATGTTAGTGGTTGCCTCATTAGAATATCATACTGTAATGTTAGTGGTTGCCTCATTAGAATATCATACTATAATGTTAGTGGTTGCCTCGTTAGAATATCATACTATAATGTTAGTGGTTGCCTCATTAGAATATCGTTATGTTAGTGGTTGCCTCGTTAGAATATTAGAAAATCATACTGTAATGTTAGTGGTTGCCTCATTAGAATATTAGAATATCATACATGAATGTTAGTGTTTGCCTCATTAGAATATCATACTGTAATGTTAGTGGTTGCCTCATTAGAATATTAGAATATCATACAGGAATGTTAGTGGTTGCCTCATTAGAATATCATACTGTAATGTTAGTGGTTGCCTCATTAGAATATCGTTATGTTAGTGGTTGCCTCGTTAGAATATCATTGTAATGTTAGTGGTTGCCTCGTTAAAATATTAGAATATTACCTGTAGTATTATTGGTTGCCTCATTAGAATATCATACTGTAATGTTAGTGGTTGCCTCATTAGAATATCAAAATGTAATGTTAGTGGTTGCCTCATTAGAATATCATACTGTAATGTTAGTGGTTGCCTCATTAGAATCATACTGTAAAGTTAGAGGTTGCCTCGTTAGAATATCATACTGTAATGTTAGTGGTTGCCTCATTAGAATATCATACTGTAATGTTAGTGGTTGCCTCATTAGAATATCATACTGTAATGTTAGTGGTTGCCTCGTTAGAATATCATTGTAATGTTAGTGGTTGCCTCGTTAAAATATTAGAATATCATACTGTAGTATTATTGGTTGCCTCATTAGAATATCATACTGTAATGTTAGTGGTTGCCTCGTTAGAATATCATTGTAATGTTAGTGGTTGCCTCGTTAAAATATTAGAATATCATACTGTAGTATTATTGGTTGCCTCTTTAGAATATCATACTGTAATGTTAGTGGTTGCCTCATTAGAATATCATACTTTAATGTTAGTGGTTGCCTCATTAGAAATCATACTGTAAAGTCAGTGGTTGGCTCGTTAGAATATTATACTGTAATGTTAGTGGTTGCCTCATTAGAATATCATAATGTAATGTTAGTGGTTGCCTCATTAGAATATCATACTGTAATGTTAGTGGTTGCCTCATTAGAATATCATACTGTAATGTTAGTGGTTGCCTCATTAGAATATCATACTGTAATGTTAGTGGTTGCCTCATTAGAATATCATACTGTAATGTTAGTGGTTGCCTCGCTAGAATATTATACTGTAATGTTAGTGGTTGCCTCATTAGAATATAATACTGTAATGTTAGTGGTTGCCTCATTAGAATATCATACTGTAATGTTAGTGGTTGCCTCATTATAATATCATACTGTAATGTTAGTGGTTGCCTCATTAGAATATTGTTATGTTAGTGGTTGCCTCGTTAGAATATTAGAAAATCATACTGTAATGTTAGTGGTTGCCTCATTAGAATATTTGAATATCATACAGGAATGTTAGTGGTTTTCTCATTAGAATATCATACTGTAATGTTAGTGGTTGCCTCATTACAATATCGTTATGTTAGTGGTTGCCTCGTTAGAATATCATTGTAATGTTAGTGGTTGCCTTGTTTAAAATATTAGAATATCATACTGTAGTATTATTGGTTCCCTCATTAGAATATCATACTGTAATGTTAGTGGTTGCCTCATTAGAATATCATACTGTAATGTTAGTGGTTGCCTCATTAGAATATCATTGTAATGTTAGTGGTTGCCTCGTTAAAATATTAGAATATCATACTGTAGTATTATTGGTTTCCTCATTAGAATATCATACTGTAATGTTAGTGGTTACCCCGTTAGAATATCATTGTAATGTTAGTGGTTGCCTCGTTAAAATATTAGAAAATCATACTGTAGTATTATTGGTTGCCTCATTAGAATATCATATTGTAATGCTAGTGGTTGCCTCATTAGAACATCATACTGTAATGTTAGTGGTTGCCTCATTAGAATATCATACTGTAATGTTAGTGGTTGCCTCATTAGAATATCATACTGTAATGTTAGTGGTTGCCTCGTTAGAATATCATACTGTAATGTTAGTGGTTGCCTCGTTAGAATATTATAATGTAATGTTAGTGGTTGCCTCATTAGAATATTAGAATATCATACTGTAATGTTAGCGGTTGCTTCATTAGACTATCATACTGTAATGTTAGTGGTTGCCTCATTAGAATATCATACTGTACTGTTAGTGGTTGCCTCATTATTATATCATACTTTAATGTTAGTGGTTGCCTCATTAGAAATCATACTGTAAAGTTAGTGGTTGCCTCGTTAGAATATTATACTGTAATGTTAGTGGTTGCCTCATTAGAATATCATAATGTAATGTTAGTGGTTGCCTCATTAGAATATCATACTGTAATGTTAGTGGTTGCCTCATTAGAATATCATTGTAATGTTAGTGGTTGCCTCGTTAAAATAGTAGAATATCATACTGTAGTATTATTGGTTGCCTCTTTAGAATATCATACTGTAATGTTAGTGGTTGCCTCATTAGAATATCATACTGTAATGTTAGTGGTTGCCTCATTATAATATCATACTGTAGTGTTAGTGGTTGCCTCATTAGAATATCATACTGTAATGTTAGTGGTTGCCTCATTAGAATATCATACTGTAATGTTAGTGGTTGTCTCGTTAGAATATTATTATGTAATGATAGTGGTTGCCTCATTAGAATATTAGAATATCATACTGTAATGTTAGTGGTTGCCTCATTAGACTATCATACTGTAATGTTAGTGGTTGCCTTATTAGAATATCATACTGTAATGTTAGTGGTTGCCTCAGAGTATTATACTGTAATGTTAGTGGTTGCCTCATTAGAATATCATACTGTAATGTTAGTGGTTGCCTCATTAGAATATCATACTGTAATGTTAATGGTTGCCTCATTAGAATATCATACTGTAATGTTAGTGGTTGCCTCATTAGAATATTATACTGTAATGTTAGTGTTTGCCTCATTAGAATATCATAATGTAATGTTAGTGGTTGCCTCATTAGAATATCATACTGTAATGTTAGTGGTTGCCTCATTAGAATATCATTGTAATGTTAGTGGTTGCCTCGTTAAAATAGTAGAATATCATACTGTAGTATTATTGATTGCCTCTTTAGAATATCATACTGTAATGTTAGTGGTTGCCTCATTAGAATATCATACTGTAATGTTAGTGGTTGCCTCATTAGAATATCATACTGTAGTGTTAGTGGTTGCCTCATTAGAATATCATACTGTAATGTTAGTGGTTGCCTCATTAGAATATCATACTGTAATGTTAGTGGTTGTCTCGTTAGAATATTATTATGTAATGATAGTGGTTGCCTCATTAGAATATTAGAATATCATACTGTAATGTTAGTGGTTGCCTCATTAGACTATCATACTGTAATGTTAGTGGTTGCCTTATTAGAATATCATACTGTAATGTTAGTGGTTGCCTCAGAGTATTATACTGTAATGTTAGTGGTTGCCTCATTAGAATATCATACTGTAATGTTAGTGGTTGCCTCATTAGAATATCATACTGTAATGTTAATGGTTGCCTCATTAGAATATCATACTGTAATGTTAGTGGTTGCCTCATTAGAATATCATACTCTAATGTTAGTGGTTGGCTCGTTAGAATATCATACTGTAATGTTAGTGGTTGCCTCATTAGAATATCATACTGTAATGTTAGTGGTTGCCTCATTAGAATATCATACTGTAATGTTAGTGGTTGCCTCATTAGAATATCATACTGTAATGTCAGTGGTTGCCTCGTTAAAATATCATACTGTAATGTTGGTGGTTGCCTCATTAGAATATCATACTGTAATGTTAGTGGTTGCCTCATTAGAATATCATACTGTAATGTTAGTGGTTGCCTCATTAGAATAACATACTGTAATGTTAGTGGTTGCCTCGTTAGAATATCATACTGTAATGTTAGTGGTTGCCTCGTTAGAATATTATAATGTAATGTTAGTGGTTGCATCATTAGAATATTAGAATATCATACTGTAATGTTAGCAGTTGCTTCATTAGACCATCATACTGTAATGTTAGTGGTTGCGTCATTAGAATATCATACTGTAATGTTAGTGGTTGCCTCATTAGAATATCATACTTTAATGTTAGTGGTTGCCTCATTAGAAATCATACTGTAAAGTTAGTGGTTGCCTCGTTAGAATATTATTATGTAATGATAGTGGTTGCCTCATTAGAATATTAGAATATCATACTGTAATGATAGTGGTTGCCTCATTAGAATATTAGAATATCATACTGTAATGTTAGTGGTTGCCTTATTAGAATATCATACTGTAATGTTAGTGGTTGCCTCATTAGAGTATTATACTGTAATGTTAGTGGTTGCCTCATTAGAATATCATACTGTAATGTTAATGGTTGCCTCATTAGAATATCATACTGTAATGTTAGTGGTTGCCTCATTAGAATATCATACTGTAATGTTAGTGGTTGGCTCGTTAGAATATCATACTGTAATGTTAGTGGTTGCCTCATTTGAATATCATACTGTAATGTTAGTGGTTGCCTCATTATAATATCATACTGTAATGTTAGTGGTTGCCTCATTAGAATATCATACTGTAATGTTAATGGTTGCCTCATTAGAATATCATACTGTAATGTCAGTGGTTGCCTCGTTAAAATATCATACTGTAATGTTGGTGGTTGCCTCATTAGAATATCATACTGTAATGTTAGTGGTTGCCTCATTAGAATATCATACTGTAATGTTAGTGGTTGCCTCATTAGAATATCATACTGTAATGTTAGTGGTTGCCTCGTTAGAATATCATACTATAATGTTAGTGGTTGCCTCATTAGAATATCGTTATGTTAGTGGTTGCCTCGTTAGAATATTAGAAAATCATACTGTAATGTTAGTGGTTGCCTCATTAGAATATTAGAATATCATACATGAATGTTAGTGTTTGCCTCATTAGAATATCATACTGTAATGTTAGTGGTTGCCTCATTAGAATATTAGAATATCATACAGGAATGTTAGTGGTTGCCTCATTAGAATATCATACTGTAATGTTAGTGGTTGCCTCATTAGAATATCGTTATGTTAGTGGTTGCCTCGTTAAAATATTAGAAAATCATACTGTAGTATTATTGGTTGCCTCATTAGAATATCATATTGTAATGCTAGTGGTTGCCTCATTAGAACATCATACTGTAATGTTAGTGGTTGCCTCATTAGAATATCATACTGTAATGTTAGTGGTTGCCTCATTAGAATATCATACTGTAATGTTAGTGGTTGCCTCGTTAGAATATCATACTGTAATGTTAGTGGTTGCCTCGTTAGAATATTATAATGTAATGTTAGTGGTTGCCTCATTAGAATATTAGAATATCATACTGTAATGTTAGCGGTTGCTTCATTAGACTATCATACTGTAATGTTAGTGGTTGCCTCATTAGAATATCATACTGTACTGTTAGTGGTTGCCTCATTATTATATCATACTTTAATGTTAGTGGTTGCCTCATTAGAAATCATACTGTAAAGTTAGTGGTTGCCTCGTTAGAATATTATACTGTAATGTTAGTGGTTGCCTCATTAGAATATCATAATGTAATGTTAGTGGTTGCCTCATTAGAATATCATACTGTAATGTTAGTGGTTGCCTCATTAGAATATCATTGTAATGTTAGTGGTTGCCTCGTTAAAATAGTAGAATATCATACTGTAGTATTATTGGTTGCCTCTTTAGAATATCATACTGTAATGTTAGTGGTTGCCTCATTAGAATATCATACTGTAATGTTAGTGGTTGCCTCATTATAATATCATACTGTAGTGTTAGTGGTTGCCTCATTAGAATATCATACTGTAATGTTAGTGGTTGCCTCATTAGAATATCATACTGTAATGTTAGTGGTTGTCTCGTTAGAATATTATTATGTAATGATAGTGGTTGCCTCATTAGAATATTAGAATATCATACTGTAATGTTAGTGGTTGCCTCATTAGACTATCATACTGTAATGTTAGTGGTTGCCTTATTAGAATATCATACTGTAATGTTAGTGGTTGCCTCAGAGTATTATACTGTAATGTTAGTGGTTGCCTCATTAGAATATCATACTGTAATGTTAGTGGTTGCCTCATTAGAATATCATACTGTAATGTTAATGGTTGCCTCATTAGAATATCATACTGTAATGTTAGTGGTTGCCTCATTAGAATATTATACTGTAATGTTAGTGTTTGCCTCATTAGAATATCATAATGTAATGTTAGTGGTTGCCTCATTAGAATATCATACTGTAATGTTAGTGGTTGCCTCATTAGAATATCATTGTAATGTTAGTGGTTGCCTCGTTAAAATAGTAGAATATCATACTGTAGTATTATTGATTGCCTCTTTAGAATATCATACTGTAATGTTAGTGGTTGCCTCATTAGAATATCATACTGTAATGTTAGTGGTTGCCTCATTAGAATATCATACTGTAGTGTTAGTGGTTGCCTCATTAGAATATCATACTGTAATGTTAGTGGTTGCCTCATTAGAATATCATACTGTAATGTTAGTGGTTGTCTCGTTAGAATATTATTATGTAATGATAGTGGTTGCCTCATTAGAATATTAGAATATCATACTGTAATGTTAGTGGTTGCCTCATTAGACTATCATACTGTAATGTTAGTGGTTGCCTTATTAGAATATCATACTGTAATGTTAGTGGTTGCCTCAGAGTATTATACTGTAATGTTAGTGGTTGCCTCATTAGAATATCATACTGTAATGTTAGTGGTTGCCTCATTAGAATATCATACTGTAATGTTAATGGTTGCCTCATTAGAATATCATACTGTAATGTTAGTGGTTGCCTCATTAGAATATCATACTCTAATGTTAGTGGTTGGCTCGTTAGAATATCATACTGTAATGTTAGTGGTTGCCTCATTAGAATATCATACTGTAATGTTAGTGGTTGCCTCATTAGAATATCATACTGTAATGTTAGTGGTTGCCTCATTAGAATATCATACTGTAATGTCAGTGGTTGCCTCGTTAAAATATCATACTGTAATGTTGGTGGTTGCCTCATTAGAATATCATACTGTAATGTTAGTGGTTGCCTCATTAGAATATCATACTGTAATGTTAGTGGTTGCCTCATTAGAATAACATACTGTAATGTTAGTGGTTGCCTCGTTAGAATATCATACTGTAATGTTAGTGGTTGCCTCGTTAGAATATTATAATGTAATGTTAGTGGTTGCATCATTAGAATATTAGAATATCATACTGTAATGTTAGCAGTTGCTTCATTAGACCATCATACTGTAATGTTAGTGGTTGCGTCATTAGAATATCATACTGTAATGTTAGTGGTTGCCTCATTAGAATATCATACTTTAATGTTAGTGGTTGCCTCATTAGAAATCATACTGTAAAGTTAGTGGTTGCCTCGTTAGAATATTATTATGTAATGATAGTGGTTGCCTCATTAGAATATTAGAATATCATACTGTAATGATAGTGGTTGCCTCATTAGAATATTAGAATATCATACTGTAATGTTAGTGGTTGCCTTATTAGAATATCATACTGTAATGTTAGTGGTTGCCTCATTAGAGTATTATACTGTAATGTTAGTGGTTGCCTCATTAGAATATCATACTGTAATGTTAATGGTTGCCTAATTAGAATATCATACTGTAATGTTAGTGGTTGCCTCATTAGAATATCATACTGTAATGTTAGTGGTTGGCTCGTTAGAATATCATACTGTAATGTTAGTGGTTGCCTCATTTGAATATCATACTGTAATGTTAGTGGTTGCCTCATTATAATATCATACTGTAATGTTAGTGGTTGCCTCATTAGAATATCATACTGTAATGTTAATGGTTGCCTCATTAGAATATCATACTGTAATGTCAGTGGTTGCCTCGTTAAAATATCATACTGTAATGTTGGTGGTTGCCTCATTAGAATATCATACTGTAATGTTAGTGGTTGCCTCATTAGAATATCATACTGTAATGTTAGTGGTTGCCTCATTAGAATATCATACTGTAATGTTAGTGGTTGCCTCGTTAGAATATCATACTATAATGTTAGTGGTTGCCTCATTAGAATATCGTTATGTTAGTGGTTGCCTCGTTAGAATATTAGAAAATCATACTGTAATGTTAGTGGTTGCCTCATTAGAATATTAGAATATCATACATGAATGTTAGTGTTTGCCTCATTAGAATATCATACTGTAATGTTAGTGGTTGCCTCATTAGAATATTAGAATATCATACAGGAATGTTAGTGGTTGCCTCATTAGAATATCATACTGTAATGTTAGTGGTTGCCTCATTAGAATATCGTTATGTTAGTGGTTGCCTCGTTAGAATATCATTGTAATGTTAGTGGTTGCCTCGTTAAAATATTAGAATATTACCTGTAGTATTATTGGTTGCCTCATTAGAATATCATACTGTAATGTTAGTGGTTGCCTCATTAGAATATCAAACTGTAATGTTAGTGGTTGCCTCATTAGAATATCATACTGTAATGTTAGTGGTTGCCTCATTAGAATCATACTGTAAAGTTAGAGGTTGCCTCGTTAGATAATCATACTGTAATGTTAGTGGTTGCCTCATTAGAATATCATACTGTAATGTTAGTGGTTGCCTCATTAGAATATCATACTGTAATGTTAGTGGTTGCCTCGTTAGAATATCATTGTAATGTTAGTGGTTGCCTCGTTAAAATATTAGAATATCATACTGTAGTATTATTGGTTGCCTCATTAGAATATCATACTGTAATGTTAGTGGTTGCCTCGTTAGAATATCATTGTAATGTTAGTGGTTGCCTCGTTAAAATATTAGAATATCATACTGTAGTATTATTGGTTGCCTCTTTAGAATATCATACTGTAATGTTAGTGGTTGCCTCATTAGAATATCATACTTTAATGTTAGTGGTTGCCTCATTAGAAATCATACTGTAAAGTTAGTGGTTGCCTCGTTAGAATATTATACTGTAATGTTAGTGTTTGCCTCATTAGAATATCATAATGTAATGTTAGTGGTTGCCTCATTAGAATATCATACTGTAATGTTAGTGGTTGCCTCATTAGAATATCATACTGTAATGTTAGTGGTTGCCTCATTAGAATATAATACTGTAATGTTAGTGGTTGCCTCATTAGAATATCATACTGTAATGTTAGTGGTTGCCTCATTAGAATATCATACTGTAATGTTATTGGTTGCCTCATTAGAATATTAGAATATTATGCTGTAATGTTAGTGGTTGCCTCATTAGAATATCATACTGTAATGTTATTGGTTGCCTCATTAGAATATTAGAATATTATACTGTAATGTTAGTGGTTGCCTCATTAGAATATTAGAATATCATACTGTAATATTAGTGGTTGCCTCATTAGAATATCATACTGTAATGTTAGTGGTTGCCTCATTAGAATATTATACTGTAATGTTACAGTGAGGGAAAAAAGTATTTGATTCCCTGCTGATTTTGTACGTTTGCAAACTGACAAAGAAATGATCAGTCTATAATTTTAATGGTAGGTTTATTTGAACAGTGAGAGACAGAATAACAACAAAAAAATTATAAATTGTTATAAATTGATTTGCATTTTAATGAGGGAAATAAGTATTTGACCCCTCTGCAAAACATGACTTAGTACTTGGTGGCAAAACCCTTGTTGGCAATCAGAGGTCAGACGTTTCTTGTAGTTGGCCACCAGGTTTGCACACATCTCAGGAGGGATTTTGTCCCCCTCCTCTTTGCAGATCTTCTCCAAGTCATTAAGGTTTCGAGGCTGACGTTTGGCAACTCGAACCTTCAGCTCCCTCCACAGATTTTCTATGGGATTAAGGTCTGGAGACTGGCTAGGCCACTCCAGGACCTTAATGTGGTTCTTCTTGAGCCACTCCTTTGTTGCCTTGGCCGTGTGTTTTGGGTCATTGTCATGCTGGAATACCCATCCACGACCCATTTTCAATGCCCTGGCTGAGGGAAGGAGGTTCTCACCCAAGATTTGACGGTACATGGCCCCGTCCATCGTCCCTTTGATGCGGTGAAGTTGTCCAGTCCCCTTAGCAGAAAAACACCCCCAAATCATAATGTTTCCACCTCCATGTTTGACGGTGGGGATGGTGTTCTTGGGGTCATAGGCAGCATTCCTCCTCCTCCAAACACGCTGAGTTGAGTTGATGCCAAAGAGCTCCATTTTGGAGCACAACACTTTCACCCAGTTCTCCTCTGAATCATTCAGATGTTCATTGGCAAACTTCAGACGGGCATGTATATGTGCTTTCTTGAGCAGGGGGACCTTGCAGGCGCTGCAGGATTTCAATCCTTCACGGCGTAGTGTGTTACCAATAGTTTTCTTGGTGACTATGGTCCCAGCTGCCTTGAGATCATTGACAAGATCCTCCCGTGTAGTTCTGGGCTGATTCCTCACCGTTCTCATGATCATTGCAACTCCACGAGGTGAGATCTTGCATGGAGCCCCAGGCCGAGGGAGATTGACAGTTATTTTGTGTTTCTGCCATTTGTGAATATTCGCACCAACTGTTGTCCCCTTCTCACCAAGCTGCTTGTCGATGGTCTTGTAGCCCATTCCATCCTTGTGTAGGTCTACAATCTTGTCCCTGACATCCTTGGAGAGCTCTTTGGTCTTGGCCATGGTGGAGAGTTTGGAATCTGATTGATTGTTTGCTTCTGTGGACAGGTGTCTTTTACACAGGTAACAAGCTGAGATTAGGAGCACTCCCTTTAAGAGTGTGCTCCTAATCTCAGCTCGTTACCTGTATAAAAGACACCTGGGAGCCAGAAATCCTTCTGATTTGAGAGGGGATCAAATACTTTTTTCCCTCACTGTAGTGGTTGGGTCCCCCCTTTTTCTTCTGTTGTGTTTTCCCTCAGTGTTCCTTATTGAAAATTAATTAACAATTCATCCCCGCCCAAAAAATCCTATTACGGTTTCTTTTTAATCACTTTGGTACTATTTTCACAAGCAGGTGGTACATTTTCACAACTCTTAGTATAAAACTCCAAGCTGGTCACGCTTGTAAAGCAGCCAGTCTTTCATTCAAAACCTGTCATTGTGCATTCATTTGGATTGGAAACATCTCTCACCCCACAACCATTGATTCAAAATATAAATGTAATGAGAGCATTGGTTTAATCACCAAAACAACTTAAAACTACTCAATTGAAAATATATCATTAACTACCAGTTAATCCAATAGCAATCACTGCAAGATAATTGTTTCAAATAACCCTTAGAAGTGCTGAAATTAATATGCTACAGTACTGTAGATTACAGTTTACATTAGGCAATACACTTACATTACCCAACAACATTGACAATCTATCATTTCCATGATATCTATCCAATGTGTAATCAAAGGTGTGATCAATGATTTTTTTATTTTTTATTTTATTTCACCTTTATTTAACCAGGTAAGCCAGTTGAGAACAAGTTCTCATTTACAACTGCGACCTGGCCAAGATAAAGCAAAGTAGTGCAATAAAAACAACAGAGTTACATATGGGGTAAAAAAAACATAAAGTCAGAAAATACAACAGAAAATATATATACAGTGTGTGCAAATGTAGCAAGTTATGGAGGTAAGGCAATAAATAGGCTATAGTGCAGAATAATTACAATAGTATTAACACTGGAATGCTAGATGTGCAAGAGATTATGTGCAAATAGAGATACTGGGGTGCAAAAGAGCAAAATAAATAATATAGGGATGAGGTAGTTGGGTGGGCTAATTTCGGATGGGCTGTGTACAGGTGCAGTGATCGGTAAGGTGCTCTGACAACTGATGCTTAAAGTTATTAAGGGAGATAAGAGTCTCCAGCTTCAGAGATTTTTGCAATTCGTTCCAGTCATTGGCAGCAGAGAACTGGAAGGAATGGCGGCCAAAGGAGGTGTTGGCTTTGGGAATGACCAGTGAGATATACCTGCTGGAGCGTAGACTACGGGTGGGTGCTGCTATGGTGACCAATGAGCTAAGATAAGGCGGGGATTTGCCTAGCAGTGATTTATAGATGGCCTGGAGCCAGTGGGTTTGACGACGAACATGTAGTGAGGACCAGCCAACAAGAGCGTACAGGTCACAGTGGTGGGTAGTGTATGGGGCTTTGGAGACAAAACGGATGGCACTGTGATAGACTACATCCAATTTGCTGAGTAGAGTGTTGGAGGCTATTTTGTAAATTACATCGCCGAAGTCAAGGATCGGTAGGATAGTCAGTTTTACGAGGGCATGTTTGGCAGCATGAGTGAAAGAGGCTTTATTGCGAAATAGGAAGCCGATTCTAGATTTAACTTTGGATTGGAGATTCTTTATGTGAGTCTGGAAGTTGAGTTTACAGTCTAACCAGACACCTAGGTATTTGTAGTTGTCCACATACTCTAGGTCAGACCCGTCGAGAGTGGTGATTCTAGTCGGGTGGGCGGGTGCCAGCAGCGTTCGATTGAAAAGCATGCATTTAGTTTTACTAGTGTTTAAGAGCAGTTGGAGGCTACTGAAGGATTGTTGTATGGCATTGAAGCTCGTTTGGAGGTTTGTTAACACAGTGTCCAATGAAGGGCCAGATGTATACAAAATGGTGTCGTCTGCGTAGAGGTGGATCAGAGAGTCACCAGCAGCAAGAGCGACATCATTGATATACACGGAGAAAAGTGTCGGCCCAAGAATTGAACCCTGTGGCACCCCCATAGAGACTGCCATAGGTCCAGACAACAGGCCCTCCGATTTGACACACTGAACTCTATCTGAGAAGTAGTTGGTGAACCAGGCGAGGCAGTCATTTGAGAAACCAAGGCTATTTAGTCTGCCAATAAGAATGCGGTGGTTGACAGAGTCGAAAGCCTTGGCCAGGTCGATGAAGTCAGCTTCTCCAACATTCCGGTTTTTTCTCTGCTTCAAAGTAGATTAAGTGAAGCTTCACCTCCATTCAGGCAGTTATCACACCCCCCCCACCCGGATTCGACCCCACTGGTCATTTAAAGACGTGTTTGGCTACGGGCACGTGGTAAGTTATGCGTTCACCTGGTAGTCGTCTTTTTTTTCATTTTCATATTTATCAAAAAAAATATATATATATTTTTTTGGTAGTCATTTAGCAGACACTCTTATCCAGAGCGACTTACAGTTAGTGATGCATATTTTCTTCATATTTTTTATTTTTTTTATATATATTTTTCTAGCTTTATAAAAAAACAAACGGATAAAAACCTGGTTTTCTAATATGTACGGGTTCATGAGGGTTGCCTAATCACACATGTGACATTTTGGAAGGATGTGATTTTTTAAGCCTTCGAAACAGCACCTTTGACCACAATGTAAGGCACTTTCGGTTGTCACAGGAAGCTATAATTAAACACATATCCTCATTGGGACAAGCTCTTACAGAATCCTGAGTTTCAGGTCAATCCGTGAAAAACTAAACTTTTTACAGAGGGTTGAATGTAGCGTTTTCACTATCTGCTGGTGGATACATCTAAACCATGTTTAGGGTCAATCTTCCCACTTCCGGTTGCTCCAGGAAGCTTAAACTCAACACAGGTAATCCTTATAGTGGCCTGATGGGTTGACAAAGAAGACAGTTTGATATGGCAATATAAACCCACATAGGCATCAAGTTGAAGTTAGGGCAGCAGGCAATGTATTTCTATGGAAAAGAGTTCACGGTCAACTGTTTGAATAAATGCACCCTGTTTTCACTGTTAAGGATTAATTCCACATGGTCATGGGTAGGCTTGCACAGATCGGGAGAACCTTAGGAGCGTTCCTGTGGTTGAAATGTTTTTCTATCCTTACCGGATCTAATGCTCTCACCCAAAAGCACCTCAAATTTAAGACCAGGCTTCATTTTGGGCCTTGTCCTGAGACCTTTCTGGATGTCTATATTTTAGCCCAAAAAACGTCAGAGCCTGCTGATCTTCACATATGTTGCTCTTTATATGCCCCCCAACCATAATCTGGAAATATATTAATTTCAGACTTCTGGACATAAAACTTACATATTTTGAAAACCACACACAGACATGTGAAATCCCTTAGCTAGATGAGCCTCAAACATCAGAGCAATGGCCTAGGCGACAACACCTTGGGTGGGCAATTGTCTTCCAAATGAATGTTCATATATAACACGCCATTCTCCAAATCAATAGTTCTATATAACATGCCATTCTCCTTGCATTATGCTGTTGGGTCAGGGAGGAGGGAGGTTGCAATGCTGGGAAAAACACCTCCACAGCAGATCAACACAGCATTGCAACATTTTTCGAATGAAAGTAACAGCGCCCTTGGGCACCCCTGTAGTTTATTTTTAGTTATTTAGCAGACACTCTTATCCAGAGTGACTTAATATATTTTTTGTGTAATTATTTTTTTCATACCTGCCCCCCAATGGGAATCAAACCCTAAACCCTGGCATTGCAAATACCATGCTCTACAAACTGAGCCTCATCCCTGCCACAATTCAGACTACTGGACATAATTATAATTCCTATCTAAACCTAACGGCTTGTGAAACCCCCACACAGAGGTGTGAAATTCCTCAACTTGAGGAGCTTCAAACATCAGAACAATGGCCTGACAACACCTGAGACATTTTTTAGGAAGATGGCATCATCTGGTTCTATTGCCAACATGATTAGCTAAGTTATAAAAAAGTATATTACAGAGTTAGGCTTTCACAATAACATTCCTGGAAACAGATTGTAATTTTGATGCGCATAGGAATCATGAGTGCATTCAGGTGCGTATGCCACGGCTAAGTTTATTCACAGTAGACAAACAGGCTCATTCTGTTCAGAATAACCCAGGGTATGACGTCATGTCATCTTGTAACTATACATCAAATATAGTGATCATAAATGTTGACACTGTATTTGACATGAGTTTTATAATAAGACAATTTGAAGTGCACATTTGGACTCATGGGTGTTTTGCTTGCTTGTATGACATCAAAGCAGTATTTATTATAGTCCTCAACGTCTCATCTTTCAAAATACATTGAGTCCTCTGAAGCGTAGAGCCTGTGGTCTGAAGTCATGTATAGCATGTTACTGTACAGCCACTGCGTACCAATTTAGGCGTTTATCAGTGCCATTTTCAACCTGTATACTTTAAAGGGCTACATACAAATTGTGCAACAATATTGCATTTTTAAAAGCCTGTTATATTAAATGAAGTGCCCTTTAATATAGACCACATGTAAAATTCAATAAATCAGATTTTTTTATATGAATAAAGACTTGCAAAAGTGCTAAAATTCTGCATTTTGGCATGTCCCTCTGTGCACCCTCTGTGACTTCTAGGACTATTTTAACCCACTTAACCCCAGAATTCCCCCAAGTTTTCAGGATCATTGTAAAGCCCTAGTTATTCTGTTGCTTTGACAAAGTCATTGCGGGAGATTGTGATTTATTTAATGTGATTAGTGATTCATTTTAAAGGGGCAATCAGCAGATGCAACATCCATTGATTCTTGAAGAATATAACCTATAAATGAAGAGTGAAAACAGTGGAGTGAGGCAGAGCGAGAAAGAAAGAATGAAAACAGTGGAGTGAGACAGAGTGAGAGAGAGAGAGAATTGTGAGGAGAGAGAGAGAGTGAAAACAGTGGAGTGAGAGAGAGAGAAAGAGAGAGAGAGAGAGAGAGAAAGAAAGAGAGAGAGGGAGTTGTCAGGAGAGAGAAAGAGTGAAAACAGTGGAGTGAGACAGCGAGAGAGAGAGTTGTGAGGAGAGAGAGAGTGAAACAGTGGAGTGAGAGAGAGAGAGAGAGTTGTGAGGAGAGAGAAATAGTGAAAACAGTCGAGTGAGGCAGAGAGAGAGTTGTGAGGATAGAGAAAGAGAGAGTGAAAACAGTGGAGTGAGACAGAACGAGAGAGAAAGTGAATTGTGAGAAGAGAGAGAGTGAAAACAGTGGAGTGAGTCAGAGCGAAAGAGAGAGAGAGCTGTGAAGAGAGAGAAAGAGTGAAAACAGTGGAGTAAGAGAGAGAGAGAGAGAGAGAGAGAGAAAGAGAGAGAGAACTGTCCACAATGTTAATAGGAACAAAGATTTGTGTTCCTAGGTTAGGGCCCTTAATATGGAATACATTAAATAGAGTGGTTAGAATATATAAAGGGTCACAGTTTCTATGAAGTACATCCAGTCGTCTGAAAAAGTTTGGGCACCCCTCTGAGGCTGCATAATAATTTACTCTGTCGTCACAGAAAATGATCACAGTGGCATGCCATTCATTTTCTAATAAAAGCTGAGTAATGGGCTATTGTCCAGACAAAGATTTTTAGTGTAGCAATATTAAGTTGTATGAAATTAAATCAGATGTGAAAAATAGGCTATGCCTCAGCCCAATAGGGAATGTCCTCTTGGTGTAACGGTCAAGCTGTTGCTTTCTCCCGCGGTAGACCTGGTTCATATCCCGTCGGTTACATTAAGCAGTCTATTCTCTGAAAATAGTCCAGACAGCATGTACCCAACAGTGAGGTCAGTGGGATTGGAGAGAGTCCCCTCTCCCTCTCTCTGTCTCCTCCCGAGTATCATTTCTTACTCGGCAGGATCCGTCCACGTTATCGGAGGGCTCCTGGCAAGCGGGGAGTCGCCGACCCGCGTTCAATGTGCCGGTCCGCTTAGCGAGTGCGTCCCGCACGCCCCCATGTCTTCTTTTTTTTCATTTTCATATTTTTGAAAAAATAATTTTTCATATTTTTTTTTCTGCTTCAAAGTAGATTAAGTCAGCTTCTCCAACATTCCGGTTTTTTCTCTGCTTCAAAGTAGATTAAGTGAAGCTTCACCTCCATTCAGGCAGTTATCACACCCCCCCCACCCGGATTCGACCCCACTGGTCATTTAAAGACGTGTTTGGCTACGGGCACGTGGTAAGTTATGCGTTCACCTGGTAGTCGTCTTTTTTTTCATTTTCATATTTATGAAAAAAAATATATATATATATTTTTGGTAGTCATTTAGCAGACACTCTTATCCAGAGCGACTTACAGTTAGTGATGCATATTTTCTTCATATTTTTTATTTTTTTTATATATATTTTTCTAGCTTTATAAAAAAACAAACGGATAAAAACCTGGTTTTCTAATATGTACGGGTTCATGAGGGTTGCCTAATCACACATGTGACATTTTGGAAGGATGTGATTTTTTAAGCCTTCGAAACAGCACCTTTGACCACAATGTAAGGCACTTTCGGTTGTCACAGGAAGCTATAATTAAACACATATCCTCATTGGGACAAGCTCTTACAGAATCCTGAGTTTCAGGTCAATCCGTGAAAAACTAAACTTTTTACAGAGGGTTGAATGTAGCGTTTTCACTATCTGCTGGTGGATACATCTAAACCATGTTTAGGGTCAATCTTCCCACTTCCGGTTGCTCCAGGAAGCTTAAACTCAACACAGGTAATCCTTATAGTGGCCTGATGGGTTGACAAAGAAGACAGTTTGATATGGCAATATAAACCCACATAGGCATCAAGTTGAAGTTAGGGCAGCAGGCAATGTATTTCTATGGAAAAGAGTTCACGGTCAACTGTTTGAATAAATGCACCCTGTTTTCACTGTTAAGGATTAATTCCACATGGTCATGGGTAGGCTTGCACAGATCGGGAGAACCTTAGGAGCGTTCCTGTGGTTGAAATGTTTTTCTATCCTTACCGGATCTAATGCTCTCACCCAAAAGCACCTCAAATTTAAGACCAGGCTTCATTTTGGGCCTTGTCCTGAGACCTTTCTGGATGTCTATATTTTAGCCCAAAAAACGTCAGAGCCTGCTGATCTTCACATATGTTGCTCTTTATATGCCCCCCAACCATAATCTGGAAATATATTAATTTCAGACTTCTGGACATAAAACTTACATATTGTGAAAACCACACACAGACATGTGAAATCCCTTAGCTAGATGAGCCTCAAACATCAGAGCAATGGCCTAGGCGACAACACCTTGGGTGGGCAATTGTCTTCCAAATGAATGTTCATATATAACACGCCATTCTCCAAATCAATAGTTCTATATAACATGCCATTCTCCTTGCATTATGCTGTTGGGTCAGGGAGGAGGGAGGTTGCAATGCTGGGAAAAACACCTCCACAGCAGATCAACACAGCATTGCAACATTTTTCAAATGAAAGTAACAGCGCCCTTGGGCACCCCTGTAGTTTATTTTTAGTCATTTAGCAGACACTCTTATCCAGAGTGACTTAATATATTTTTTGTGTAACTATTTTTTTCATACCTGCCCCCCAATGGGAATCAAACCCTAAACCCTGGCATTGCAAATACCATGCTCTACAAACTGAGCCTCATCCCTGCCACAATTCAGACTACTGGACATAATTATAATTCCTATCTAAACCTAACGGCTTGTGAAACCCCCACACAGAGGTGTGAAATTCCTCAACTTGAGGAGCTTCAAACATCAGAACAATGGCCTGACAACACCTGAGACATTTTTTAGGAAGATGGCATCATCTGGTTCTATTGCCAACATGATTAGCTAAGTTATAAAAAAGTATATTACAGAGTTAGGCTTTCACAATAACATTCCTGGAAACAGATTGTAATTTTGATGCGCATAGGAATCATGAGTGCATTCAGGTGCGTATGCCACGGCTAAGTTTATTCACAGTAGACAAACAGGCTCATTCTGTTCAGAATAACCCAGGGTATGACGTCATGTCATCTTGTAACTATACATCAAATATAGTGATCATAAATGTTGACACTGTATTTGACATGAGTTTTATAATAAGAAAATTTGAAGTGCACATTTGGACTCATGGGTGTTTTGCTTGCTTGTATGACATCAAAGCAGTATTTATTATAGTCCTCAACGTCTCATCTTTCAAAATACATTTAGTCCTCTGAAGCGTAGAGCCTGTGGTCTGAAGTCATGTATAGCATGTTACTGTACAGCCACTGCGTACCAATTTAGGCGTTTATCAGTGCCATTTTCAACCTGTATACTTTAAAGGGCTACATACAAATTGTGCAACAATATTGCATTTTAAAAAGCCTGTTATATTAAATGAAGTGCCCTTTAATATAGACCACATGTAAAATTCAATAAATCAGATTTTTTTATATGAATAAAGACTTGCAAAAGTGCTAAAATTCTGCATTTTGGCATGTCCCTCTGTGCACCCTCTGTGACTTCTAGGACTATTTTAACCCACTTAACCCCAGAATTCCCCCAAGTTTTCAGGATCATTGTAAAGCCCTAGTTATTCTGTTGCTTTGACAAAGTCATTTCGGGAGATTGTGATTTATTTAATGTGATTAGTGATTCATTTTAAAGGGGCAATCAGCAGATGCAACATCCATTGATTCTTGAAGAATATAACCTATAAATGAAGAGTGAAAACAGTGGAGTGAGGCAGAGCGAGAAAGAAAGAATGAAAACAGTGGAGTGAGACAGAGTGAGAGAGAGAGAGAATTGTGAGGAGAGAGAGTGAAAACAATGGAGTGCGACAGAGTGAGAGAGAGAGAGAATTGTGAGGAGAGAGAGAGAGTGAAAACAGTGGAGTGAGAGAGAGAGAAAGAGAGAGAGAGAGAGAGAGAAAGAAAGAGAGAGAGGGAGTTGTCAGGAGAGAGAAAGAGTGAAAACAGTGGAGTGAGACAGCGAGAGAGAGAGTTGTGAGGAGAGAGAGAGTGAAACAGTGGAGTTAGAGAGAGAGAGAGAGTTGTGAGGAGAGAGAAATAGTGAAAACAGTCGAGTGAGGCAGAGAGAGAGTTGTGAGGATAGAGAAAGAGAGAGTGAAAACAGTGGAGTGAGACAGAACGAGAGAGAAAGTGAATTGTGAGAAGAGAGAGAGTGAAAACAGTGGAGTGAGTCAGAGCGAAAGAGAGAGAGAGCTGTGAAGAGAGAGAAAGAGTGAAAACAGTGGAGTAAGAGAGAGAGAGAGAGAGAGAGAGAGAGAGAGAGAGAGAGAGAGAGAGAGAGAGAGAGAGAGAGAGAGAGAGAGAACTGTCCACAATGTTAATAGGAACAAAGATTTGTGTTCCTAGGTTAGGGCCCTTAATATGGAATACATTAAATAGAGTGGTTAGAATATATAAAGGGTAACAGTTTCTATGAAGTACATCCAGTCGTCTGAAAAAGTTTGGGCACCCCTCTGAGGCTGCATAATAATTTACTCTGTCGTCACAGAAAATGATCACAGTGGCATGCCATTCATTTTCTAATAAAAGCTGAGTAATGGGCTATTGTCCAGACAAAGATTTTTAGTGTAGCAATATTAAGTTGTATGAAATTAAATCAGATGTGAAAAATAGGCTATGCCTCAGCCCAATAGGGAATGTCCTCTTGGTGTAACGGTCAAGCTGTTGCTTTCTCCCGCGGTAGACCTGGTTCATATCCCGTCGGTTACATTAAGCAGTCAATTCTCTGAAAATAGTCCAGACAGCATGTACCCAACAGTGAAGTCAGTGGGATTGGAGAGAGTCCCCTCTCCCTCTCTCTGTCTCCTCCCGAGTATCATTTCTTACTCGGCAGGATCCGTCCACGTTTTCGGAGGGCTCCTGGCAAGCGGGGAGTCGCCGACCCGCGTTCAATGTGCCGGTCCGCTTAGCGAGTGCGTCCCGCACGCCCCCATGTCTTCTTTTTTTTCATTTTCATATTTTTGAAAAAATTATTTTTCATATTTTTTTTTCTGCTTCAAAGTAGATTAAGTCAGCTTCTCCAACATTCCGTTTTTTTCTCTGCTTCAAAGTAGATTAAGTGAAGCTTCACCTCCATTCAGGCAGTTATCACACCCCCCCACCCGGATTCGACCCCACTGGTCATTTAAAGACGTGTTTGGCTACGGGCACGTGGTAAGTTATGCGTTCACCTGGTAGTCGTCTTTTTTTTCATTTTCATATTTATGAAAAAATATATATATATATTTTTTTGGTAGTCATTTAGCAGACACTCTTATCCAGAGCGACTTACAGTTAGTGATGCATATTTTCTTAATATTTTTTATTTTTTTTTATATCTTTTTTTCTAGCTTTATAAAAAAACAAACAGAGGAGTGAGAGTGAGAGAGAGAGAGAGAGTTGTGAGGAGAGAGAAATAGTGAAAACAGTCGAGTGAGGCAGAGAGAGAGTTGTGAGGATAGAGAAAGAGAGAGTGAAAACAGTGGAGTGAGACAGAACGAGAGAGAAAGTGAATTGTGAGAAGAGAGAGAGTGAAAACAGTGGAGTGAGTCAGAGCGAAAGAGAGAGAGAGCTGTGAAGAGAGAGAAAGAGTGAAAACAGTGGAGTAAGAGAGAGAGAGAGAGAGAGAGAGAGAGAGAGAGAGAGAGAGAAAGAGAGAGAGAACTGTCCACAATGTTAATAGGAACAAAGATTTGTGTTCCTAGGTTAGGGCCCTTAATATGGAATACATTAAATAGAGTGGTTAGAATATATAAAGGGTAACAGTTTCTATGAAGTACATCCAGTCGTCTGAAAAAGTTTGGGCACCCCTCTGAGGCTGCATAATAATTTACTCTGTCGTCACAGAAAATGATCACAGTGGCATGCCATTCATTTTCTAATAAAAGCTGAGTAATGGGCTATTGTCCAGACAAAGATTTTTAGTGTAGCAATATTAAGTTGTATGAAATTAAATCAGATGTGAAAAATAGGCTATGCCTCAGCCCAATATGGAATGTCCTCTTGGTGTAACGGTCAAGCTGTTGCTTTCTCCCGCGGTAGACCTGGTTCATATCCCGTCGGTTACATTAAGCAGTCTATTCTCTGAAAATAGTCCAGACAGCATGTACCCAACAGTGAGGTCAGTGGGATTGGAGAGAGTCCCCTCTCCCTCTCTCTGTCTCCTCCCGAGTATCATTTCTTACTCGGCAGGATCCGTCCACGTTTTCGGAGGGCTCCTGGCAAGCGGGGAGTCGCCGACCCGCGTTCAATGTGCCGGTCCGCTTAGCGAGTGCGTCCCGCACGCCCCCATGTCTTCTTTTTTTTCATTTTCATATTTTAGAAAAAATAATTTTTCATTTTTTTTTTTCTGCTTCAAAGTAGATTAAGTCAGCTTCTCCAACATTCAGAGCCTGCTGATCTTCACATATGTTGCTCTTTATATGCCCCCCAACCATAATCTGGAAATATATTAATTTCAGACTTCTGGACATAAAACTTACATATTGTGTAAACCACACACAGACATGTGAAATCCCTTAGCTAGATGAGCCTCAAACATCAGAGCAATGGCCTAGGCGACAACACCTTGGGTGGGCAATTGTCTTCCAAATGAATGTTCATATATAACACGCCATTCTCCAAATCAATATTTCTATATAACATGCCATTCTCCTTGCATTATGCTGTTGGGTCAGGGAGGAGGGAGGTTGCAATGCTGGGAAAAACACCTCCACAGCAGATCAACACAGCATTGCAACATTTTTCGAATGAAAGTAACAGCGCCCTTGGGCACCCCTGTAGTTTATTTTTAGTCATTTAGCAGACACTCTTATCCAGAGTGACTTAATATATTTTTTGTGTAATTATTTTTTTCATACCTGCCCCCCAGTGGGAATCAAACCCTAAACCCTGGCATTGCAAATACCATGCTCTACAAACTGAGCCTCATCCCTGCCACAATTCAGACTACTGGACATAATTATAATTCCTATCTAAACCTAACGGCTTGTGAAACCCCCACACAGAGGTGTGAAATTCCTCAACTTGAGGAGCTTCAAACATCAGAACAATGGCCTGACAACACCTGAGACATTTTTTAGGAAGATGGCATCATCTGGTTCTATTGCCAACATGATTAGCTAAGTTATAAAAAAGTATATTACAGAGTTAGGCTTTCACAATAACATTCCTGGAAACAGATTGTAATTTTGATGCGCATAGGAATCATGAGTGCATTCAGGTGCGTATGCCACGGCTAAGTTTATTCACAGTAGACAAACAGGCTCATTCTGTTCAGAATAACCCAGGGTATGACGTCATGTCATCTTGTAACTATACATCAAATATAGTGATCATAAATGTTGACACTGTATTTGACATGAGTTTTATAATAAGAACATTTGAAGTGACTCCCGAGTGGCGCAGTGGTCTAAGGCACTGCATCGCAGTGCTAGCTGTGCCACTAGAGATCCTGGTTCGAATCCAGGCTCTGTCATAGCCGGCCGCGACCGGGAGACCAATGGGGCGGCGCGCAATTGGCCCAGCGTCGTCCAGGGTAGGGGAGGGAATGGCCGGCAGGGATGTAGCTCAGTTGATAGAGCATGGCGTTTGCAACGCCAGGGTTGTGGGTTTGATTCCCACAGGGGGTATGAAAAAATAAAAAATAAATGTATGCATTAACTGTAAGTCGCTCTGGATAAGAGCGTCTGCTAAATGACGTAAATGTAAAAATGTAAGTGCACATTTGGACTCATGGGTGTTTTGCTTGCTTGTATGACATCAAAGCAGTATTTATTATAGTCCTCAACGTCTCATCTTTCAAAATACTTTTAGTCCTCTGAAGCGTAGAGCCTGTGGTCTGAAGTCATGTATAGCATGTTACTGTACAGCCACTGCGTACCAATTTAGGCGTTTATCAGTGCCATTTTCAACCTGTATACTTTAAAGGGCTACATACAAATTGTGCAACAATATTGCATTTTAAAAAGCCTGTTATATTAAATGAAGTGCCCTTTAATATAGACCACATGTAAAATTCAATAAATCAGATTTTTTTATATGAATAAAGACTTGCAAAAGTGCTAAAATTCTGCATTTTGGCATGTCCCTCTGTGCACCCTCTGTGACTTCTAGGACTATTTTAACCCACTTAACCCCAGAATTCCCCCAAGTTTTCAGGATCATTGTAAAGCCCTAGTTATTCTGTTGCTTTGACAAAGTCATTTCGGGAGATTGTGATTTATTTAATGTGATTAGTGATTCATTTTAAAGGGGCAATCAGCAGATGCAACATCCATTGATTCTTGAAGAATATAACCTATAAATGAAGAGTGAAAACAGTGGAGTGAGGCAGAGCGAGAAAGAAAGAGTGAAAACAGTGGAGTGAGACAGAGTGAGAGAGAGAGAGAATTGTGAGGAGAGAGAGAGAGTGAAAACAGTGGAGTGAGAGAGAGAGAAAGAGAGAGAGAGAGAGAGAAAGAAAGAGAGAGAGGGAGTTGTCAGGAGAGAGAAAGAGTGAAAACAGTGGAGTGAGACAGCGAGAGAGAGAGTTGTGAGGAGAGAGAGAGTGAAACAGTGGAGTGAGAGAGAGAGAGAGAGTTGTGAGGAGAGAGAAATAGTGAAAACAGTCGAGTGAGGCAGAGAGAGAGTTGTGAGGATAGAGAAAGAGAGAGTGAAAACAGTGGAGTGAGACAGAACGAGAGAGAAAGTGAATTGTGAGAAGAGAGAGAGTGAAAACAGTGGAGTGAGTCAGAGCGAAAGAGAGAGAGAGCTGTGAAGAGAGAGAAAGAGTGAAAACAGTGGAGTAAGAGAGAGAGAGAGAGAGAGAGAGAGAGAGAAAGAGAGAGAGAACTGTCCACAATGTTAATAGGAACAAAGATTTGTGTTCCTAGGTTAGGGCCCTTAATATGGAATACATTAAATAGAGTGGTTAGAATATATAAAGGGTAACAGTTTCTATGAAGTACATCCAGTCGTCTGAAAAAGTTTGGGCACCCCTCTGAGGCTGCATAATAATTTACTCTGTCGTCACAGAAAATGATCACAGTGGCATGCCATTCATTTTCTAATAAAAGCTGAGTAATGGGCTATTGTCCAGACAAAGATTTTTAGTGTAGCAATATTAAGTTGTATGAAATTAAATCAGATGTGAAAAATAGGCTATGCCTCAGCCCAATAGGGAATGTCCTCTTGGTGTGACGGTCAAGCTGTTGCTTTCTCCCGCGGTAGACCTGGTTCATATCCCGTCGGTTACATTAAGCAGTCTATTCTCTGAAAATAGTCCAGACAGCATGTACCCAACAGTGAGGTCAGTGGGATTGGAGAGAGTCCCCTCTCCCTCTCTCTGTCTCCTCCCGAGTATCATTTCTTACTCGGCAGGATCCGTCCACGTTTTCGGAGGGCTCCTGGCAAGCGGGGAGTCGCCGACCCGCGTTCAATGTGCCGGTCCGCTTAGCGAGTGCGTCCCGCACGCCCCCATGTCTTCTTTTTTTTCGTTTTCAGATTTTTGAAAAAATAATTTTTCATTTTTTTTTTCTGCTTCAAAGTAGATTAAGTCAGCTTCTCCAACATTCCGGTTTTTTCTCTGCTTCAAAGTAGATTAAGTGAAGCTTCACCTCCATTCAGAGCCTGCTGATCTTCACATATGTTGCTCTTTATATGCCCCCCAACCATAATCTGGAAATATATTAATTTCAGACTTCTGGACATAAAACTTACATATTGTGTAAACCACACACAGACATGTGAAATCCCTTAGCTAGATGAGCCTCAAACATCAGAGCAATGGCCTAGGCGACAACACCTTGGGTGGGCAATTGTCTTCCAAATGAATGTTCATATATAACACGCCATTCTCCAAATCAATAGTTCTATATAACATGCCATTCTCCTTGCATTATGCTGTTGGGTCAGGGAGGAGGGAGGTTGCAATGCTGGGAAAAACACCTCCACAGCAGATCAACACAGCATTGCAACATTTTTCGAATGAAAGTAACAGCGCCCTTGGGCACCCCTGTAGTTTATTTTTAGTCATTTAGCAGACACTCTTATCCAGAGTGACTTAATATATTTTTTGTGTAATTATTTTTTTCATACCTGCCCCCCAGTGGGAATCAATCCCTAAACCCTGGCATTGCAAATACCATGCTCTACAAACTGAGCCTCCTCATCCCTGCCACAATTCAGACTACTGGACATAATTATAATTCCTATCTAAACCTAACGGCTTGTGAAACCCCCACACAGAGGTGTGAAATTCCTCAACTTGAGGAGCTTCAAACATCAGAACAATGGCCTGACAACACCTGAGACATTTTTTAGGAAGATGGCATCATCTGGTTCTATTGCCAACATGATTAGCTAAGTTATAAAAAAGTATATTACAGAGTTAGGCTTTCACAATAACATTCCTGGAAACAGATTGTAATTTTGATGCGCATAGGAATCATGAGTGCATTCAGGTGCGTATGCCACGGCTAAGTTTATTCACAGTAGACAAACAGGCTCATTCTGTTCAGAATAACCCAGGGTATGACGTCATGTCATCTTGTAACTATACATCAAATATAGTGATCATAAATGTTGACACTGTATTTGACATGAGTTTTATAATAAGAAAATTTGAAGTGCACATTTGGACTCATGAGTGTTTTGCTTGCTTGTATGACATCAAAGCAGTATTTATTATAGTCCTCAACGTCTCATCTTTCAAAATACATTTAGTCCTCTGAAGCGTAGAGCCTGTGGTCTGAAGTCATGTATAGCATGTTACTGTACAGCCACTGCGTACCAATTTAGGCGTTTATCAGTGCCATTTTCAACCTGTATACTTTAAAGGGCTACATACAAATTGTGCAACAATATTGCATTTTAAAAAGCCTGTTATATTAAATGAAGTGCCCTTTAATATAGACCACATGTAAAATTCAATAAATCAGATTTTTCTATATGAATAAAGACTTGCAAAAGTGCTAAAATTCTGCATTTTGGCATGTCCCTCTGTGCACCCTCTGTGACTTCTAGGACTATTTTAACCCACTTAACCACAGAATTCCCCCAAGTTTTCAGGATCATTGTTAAGCCCTAGTTATTCTGTTGCTTTGACAAAGTCATTTCGGGAGATTGTGATTTATTTAATGTGATTAGTGATTCATTTTAAAGGGGCAATCAGCAGATGCAACATCCATTGATTCTTGAAGAATATAACCTATAAATGAAGAGTGAAAACAGTGGAGTGAGGCAGAGCGAGAAAGAAAGAGTGAAAACAGTGGAGTGAGACAGAGTGAGAGAGAGAGAATTGTGAGGAGAGAGAGTGAAAACAATGGAGTGCGACAGAGTGAGAGAGAGAGAGAATTGTGAGGAGAGAGAGAGAGTGAAAACAGTGGAGTGAGAGAGAGCGAAAGAGAGAGAGAGAGAGAGAGAAAGAAAGAGAGAGAGGGAGTTGTCAGGAGAGAGAAAGAGTGAAAACAGTGGAGTGAGACAGCGAGAGAGAGAGTTGTGAGGAGAGAGAGAGTGAAACAGTGGCGTGAGAGAGAGAGAGAGAGAGAGAGAGAGAGAGAGAGAGAGAGAGAGAGAGAGAGAGAGAGA